>NC_140957.1:27391512-27404012 GCF_014529385.1 Adiantum capillus-veneris
AAGATAGCGGCTTGGATGAGCGCACTATTGATCTTACAAAACATGACGTGCCACCACGACAAACCCCTACATCCGATACAGTGGAATCACAACGGGCCGAGGGGGTCATATCAGCAGAAGATGAAAGAGCCGAGGATGAGGAAAGGTCAAATGAGAATATGGAAGGTGCTAAGGTACAACCGGAGGAGACAATGAAAGAGCCAAGTCAGCCAGTGGAGGAGCCAAAAGAGCCTATGGCTGAAACGCAAGATGAGGAAAGCAGGCCTATAGATGAGCAAAAGGATATGGATGAGGAAAGCAGGCCTAGGGATGAGCAAAATGATATGGATCAGGCAAGGATGTATGAGGCAAGCCGATCAACCGAGGGAGACGAAAAGACCTTGGAGGAAACCTTGAATGAGGCAGAAAGAGCCATGGGGGAGACCCTTGATGAAGATGTGAATGATGACTATGAAGATAAAGCGGAGGAGAGCAACAACGACATGAACACTACAGAGACCCAGTATGGACCCTTGCTACCTGTAGATACGGTTGTTCCGGTAATGTCTATTCAAGTATGGCAAAATATGTTCAGCTTCTAACTACTTATATGTACTTGTCAACTTTTACAGAGGTTGATTATCTTGGACGTCAATGGATTGCTGCTGATGCGGGTGCCTCTCGGTGACAGAGGACCCTTTGAGGATTTGCAAACGTTTCGGATGGGAACTTGTCGAGTCGTGGTTCGTCCAGGAACCAAGGAATTTATTCAGTTTCTTTTTCCGCGCTTCAGAGTTGCCATATGGTCTTCAATGCAAAGGCAAAACTTGTCGCCACTAGTTGCAATAGTTTGCAGTGTATGCCACGCTCACACGTCAGATTTTGCCTTTTTGTATGATCAAAGAAAATGCGTTACCGTTGAGGGCCACTACCACCCTAAAAAACCAGCCTTACCTCTTTTGTACAAACCGTTTAGCCAAATCGGTGTACCCTTTGATGCAACTAATACACTACTAATTGATGATACTCCTGAAAAGGGAGAACTAAATCCGCTGGGAACAACAGTCTCACCACCTTCTTTCGAGGGGCATTCCTTCGATTTTTACCTTGAAGACATTCTGATTCCATACTTACAGAAATTGCATCTCAGTCCATTGTTCACGGACGAGTTTGTACTTTCTAATGAATTAAGATGATTCTTCTATCATGTCTTTGTCTTGTCTAACATTGAGAGAGAGAGAGAGAGAGAGAGAGAGAGAGAGAGAGAGAGATTTGACATGGTAAAGAAATGTATTTCAAGCACACTTTTTCACAGGGCACAATTGAAAAATGAGATCAATAAACTTCATGTCTTGAAATTCATTTGTATACACTTGGGTTCACAAGAATATCTGTTACATTGACACTACTTCAACCCGACCATCCAACTCTTTGCACAAAATATCTTTTTCCCTTCGCCGCATCACCTTACGGCCAGCTAGGAAAAAGGAAAAATTTGATAGGTCCTTGTCCATTGACTCTTCAATGATGTCATTTCGCAAATGCTGAAGACTGCATAGCTCCCTTATTGTAACCACCAATAGTAGGCCATGCTCTTTATCAATCACTTCCACATCCACAGTAGGATTATCTTCCAAACCTGCAGAAACCTGGTCCATAGGAATGTACTTACCGTTTAGCATTTGTGATCGCATATACCAAAATGAGAGTAACAGTGATTGGCTTGCAATCATGTACTTGACAACTAGAGTATCAAGCGTGACCTCGCACCGTAAACCAATCTCTTCCTTTGCATACCATCCTTTGTCAAGAAGTTTGTCACATGATGACTGCTGAAATGACTTGCACATGAACATAGTTTTTGTAACTCGGATGTTGTAGCTATGAAACAGCTCTATGAAGAGTGCAACAGGACAAAAGTTTGCAATTCTAATCAGTTTGGTAGGAATAGAGCTACGTAGAGACCTTTTTATATCCTTGTAGAGCTTACTTCGCATTGCCTCCACCATTGTTTCCTCGGGAACTGGCCAGTCCACAGTGTTCCAATCGGTTGGTAGAGGCACTTTCACCAACATGCCATTCTTATTCCCTGAGCTGAGTTGGTAAAAGTGGTCATAAAAAAAGATTCCCTCATCAGCCAGTCTTTTGCTGCTCCTCTCTGAGTACTGTAGAGAACCAATGTGGGCATGAACAACATGGAAGAGGCCTATTATGCACTCCACAGGCTCCCATTGCTCATAAGAAGAGGGATAAACATCTGCAATATATATAAGAAGAGTTAAACTAAGAGTATCAATAAGTACAAATGACAAATCTAATGTAATTGAGCTGTGAAGAATGGAGACATTACTCATAACAAGCGGGAGAAACATTGCAAAATATATAAGAAAAGTTATAATGAGAGTATCAGTAAGTTCACATGTCAAGAGTACTTACAATTGCAACGTGGTTGATGTATATCTGATACATTTCCACCGTTTGCTATCACCTCAGGATGGGTAAACACATGCTGAACAAGAACTTCCTTTATAGATCTTTTGCCGATTTCAACTTTGAAATCCAACACTCTGGCCTTCCATGCTGAGCGGTAAACATTGATACCACTAGACCTCTTGGGTCTTCTTGGTTGCATGAGGACCCATGAACCTTTGTTTATCCTTTGTCCAACCCATTGGTTCTCTGCACTTATTGAAGCTGGTATTGTAATTGAGGATATGCTACTACTTGGCCTTCTAGGCAAAGTGCAGTTGTTGGTTGTTGGTGTGAGAGACAGTAAACACCTGGAGGCTCTTGGGCGAGAAGACGTGGACGCCATAGCTCTCAGAGAAAAGCTTTAGTGGAGGGAGATTCACTTTGAAAGCATTGTAATGGAGGGAAAGTGTTT
The DNA here is from genome assembly GCF_014529385.1 of Adiantum capillus-veneris. Lineage (NCBI taxonomy): Eukaryota > Viridiplantae > Streptophyta > Polypodiopsida > Polypodiales > Pteridaceae > Adiantum > Adiantum capillus-veneris. The sequence continues at coordinate 27,394,376 of NC_140957.1, forward strand.
TAGAATTCCAATATCTTGTGCGGGCTTAATGGTCACCCTCCAGTACGTTAATGACCATAAGAGAATATCAGAAGTGGGACCACATGCAAGCACCTAAAAGCTCGGTAAAAGGAAGGAAATTACTATGCTACAATCCTAGTTTCGTGAAAGTTTTATGCTATTTTCCTATTTTTTGAGTCTTTCCACGTACTTTCCTACGTAACGTAGCCTTCATGCTCATTGGACGCGCTCTATTTTTCTCTCTCTTCATATGGCCCTCCAAATGACCTCTGAAATTTCCTAATGTGGAATGGAAGTACTAAACTGGAACAAAGAACTGAACTAAGATAGAGTACTAAATTGGAAAGAGTACTGAATTGGAAAGAGTGAAGACTGGAACACTGAAATTGATAATGTATATGCAGATCAGTATGCATAACACAGAAAGTATAAGCTAAGCATTAAAGTACACATGGATTCAAGCTCAAAAGGTTCCCAATATTAATACAAGAACTTTAGAGATAAGTACAGAGGCTAACAACAGTACATGACAACCAACCCACAACCAATCAATGTAGAATGACCAACCTTGTAGAATGTGTAATGGGTCCTACTTATAGTATTGTGTAGAGTTACTACAATAACTACTATAGTTACTTCCTGTTGAATACTTCTAGAAGTTACCGCCAGTAATTCCTAAGGAATTGTTCTCGCTTGACACATCTACAAAGGTCCCAAACTGAGTGTGAAAAGAAATCCTTATCATGAAAGAAGTGCCAATAGGTCTGTAAGTGTCTTGCCCAATAGGATTTGTGGTGTCCGTAGTCAACAAACCATCTGGAGAAAATGGAGAAGCACAAGAACCATCATGAGAATGACTAAAAGCCTGTCAATGCATGAATCTATAACCTAGTGTGGTGAGGTGGCTAAGTTGTGTAAAACTTGAGGAAGACCAGATGTAGCAATTTGTGCGGTAAGCATCCTCCAAAACAAGGAAAGCTAGACTAAGTAGTCTACATTGTAGAAGCTACCATAAGCTACAACATTCATCAAGAAAATGGTGTCCTAGCAGTATCTAGGGTAATCCAAGATGAGGGGAAAGCGAGACTCAACAATCTGCACTGTGAAGAGCCTCTGAGAAGAGGTGTGGTAAGACCAAGCCATCTACATCATAATCATCTTGTATGAAGAAGGTAGGCCAATTAAGGAGTCTGTGCTGAGAAGTGAAGTGGCCAAACCAAGATGTCTATGCCATTTTGCTTGTATCTCTTGCCTCCAAGCCTCTAGTGGTGTTAAGCAAAACAAAATCCGCTCCAACAATGCCACCAAACTGCATCTCTTTGTGGATGTCAATGTGAATGAGATGGGAGTGGCTTACTGCCTAGGTTGGGGGATAAGTCTGCTATGAGGTTACTAGGGGTGAGTGTAAGCAACTATGAAGGTAGAAAATCAAATGATCAGGAGCGTAGAAGAGCAACTGCACTACCATCCAAGCCTAGCTGTGGGTGACTCCGGATGTAGTTGTGAGATGCTTGATCTCCCACATCTTGCAAGTAAACTCTCCCTAAGTCCATGTAGATGCTCCTGTGTAAGCAAGTGATCTGACGTGTCAAGGTCAAGTGGTAAGTGTCTGTCCACCCAAGATAGTGGTGTTCTCTCTGGAAATGTCAGAATCCCATATTCCATGAGCATGGACATATCTCATTGAACTCCTTTGATGAGTGCATAGGTGTGTCCATAGAAATCCACAAGTCACCACCCCCTCTGGAGTGTGCAACTCCCAAATGATGACTGGAATGAATGTATATCCCAAGGATTGTACACCCGTAGATGATCAAGCCAATGTTGAAGATAGCATGTATTGTAGTAGCCACAGAGAGACCACATGGACCACCATCGGATGGTGTCCTGGCAGGAGGTAGCTTCATCCTCTATGAAAAAAACAAGCCATGTGGCTTCTATCCACTCAAAAAGGCAACTGGGAGGTGATGAAAAAAATGATATCCAATGATTTTTAGCATGCTTGTACGCTCTCGACATGGGCCAAAGAATTGCAGAGGGTGTGGGGAAGGTGAGGAATCAATGTAGCAACCCAAAGTGGGCTGAAAACAAAGAAAACACAGCAGGTATGTATGGATGAAATTTGTAGCAGATGAAGAGGATTCTTGATGGCAATGCATCAAATGAAAAACCAAGAAGATCCAAATGGGGATGGCTAGTGCTCCCCCTCTATTGAAAAAAATTGCTTCCCTTCTGTCTTGAAAACGTAGATCCGACTATCCAAAAACACAGATCTGGCTGAAAACGTAGGTGGACCAGAGGGTTTTTTAGCAACAAAAATGTCCTAGAAGTATAATGCTAGCAGCCAGGAAGTGATCGCTAGGTGTAGAGCAAAAACGCACGTGGAGAAGGTCCTTCGATGAAAACTCTCCAAGTTCCATTGCTTGCCTGGATTTTGAAAAATGATAGAAGATCTACAAATAAAACACTGGCTGATCTGATATTCTTCCTACGAAGAGAACCTCTGTAGGTGAAGCACCAGAACATGAAGAGCCTAAAGCTCTGATACCATGTGAGAGTGCGTATGTGCGGAAGCGTCAGCGAGGAAAACAAAAGAAAAAATGTTAGATGTGAGAGGAGGGGGCTAATGAGCCCGCCATGACCACCATGAACCACAAAACTTGCAATTACAATGTATGATAGATTGTGTAAGTGGGTACCCCCCTAGCTCCTTATATAGGTTCCCAAGGGGGAGGTAGGGAAATGCATAAAAACCCCATGAACCAGCAAGAGGAATATAAATATGTGTGGGCACCTGGAGAAAGGTGGGCGACCAACCTAGAAGTGGGCGGTCAGACAATGCAACCTAATATGGATATGCAAGTATAGGTCGCCATCCCAAAGATACACTAGCCATACATGTATGCCCTAGACCTATGTGTGAAGCAGCATAGTGGTGCAAATCTAACAATTGTGTCATCAATGTGTAGGTAAGCCCCAATGCGAGAGAATACATCTTTGTTTGTGGCCTTCTTTGTAAGGTTGACCTTATGCATAATAGAAAACAGGTTCTCCACAATGCCACACTCCTGTAGGGCTCCTCAAGAAGTTGAAAAATAGTATTGTGTGCTTTCATGTTGATCTCGGCCTCATCACAAGCTTATTGCATGTCACCACATTTACCAATTTATACATCAACTCCTTAGTGTCTGCATCACTAATGTGCTTTCTCCCAGGTGAATGTAAGATGGAATTCACATCATGGGTACTGAGATGTTGAGATGTCAAGCTCAACATGTACGACTCTTGGATGACTACCACCACCGACAGTCATCATCGCTATAGTGCGCCTTGGTGGATACACTTATCTTCACCAGTGATACTACGTTTGTACTACACCGAGCTAGTGTACCTATTGGAATGATGGCACAGTTATCTACTCACCTCACTCACTAGTGGTTCATAGTAGATCGTTGTACTAGTTCCTCTTTTATGTTGTATTTTCCCTTATGTTTTGCAGACCTCTTATCTTGAGTTAGTGAAGAAGAATAAGTACAATCTTTTGCCTCCATCTTTGTGTGTGTGTGTGTGTGTGTGTGTGTGTGTGTGTGCTTGCAAGATCTCAAGCTCTCTTCTTCTCTATCTCTTGACATGGTATCATATCCTGGCTGTGTCTGAGGAGCTTGGAGCAGCAAACAAGAGTAGTCTAGGAAGCGGCTTTGGTATCCCTAAGAGCCATCATAAAAAAGATCTTTGATTTAAGTAATTCCTCTCGAAGAGTGTGCATCTCAAATTACTCTTGTAATTGTGCTTCTAGATTTCCATTTTGAGCGTGTTTCAACCCTTGTTTTGAAGTTAGAGCCTATTTGCATGCAAAAACGCTAAGGTTTAGGATTATGCAAATCTGCATAAAGGTGGTGCAGAAAGCTTTGGTTTGGCTGCAATGTGCACAAATACTATTTAGTAAGTGAAACATGTATGTAGATTGTGGACATAGGTGGTAGCTGACTATTTTTAGCAGGCTGCTCAGAGTCTGTGTGAAGGGTTGGAAACATGTTGTCTAACAATGATGGGCTTAACCAGGTTGTCAGTGAGAAGCTGGACAAGAGAAACTTCCATGCTTGCTGGCATACTTTAGGATCAATGCCTTTCAGGTTAGTGTGCTCCCATGTGAACACATCCTTGTACTTCTCAAATAGATCTCTAGCCTTTTAATCTTTGGATTCAGATGCTTGTTGATCTTGACCATCTTAGGGCTCTCATCTATGCTGAGATTCCATTCCTCCACTTCTTGATCATCTAGAAGCAACCAATTTGGGCCTCCTTCCTTCCTCTTGGCCAGTGAGTATGCCTGCTACATATTCATTGACTAGGTTGCCTAGCTCTGCTAGTCCCAGTTCCATCTCATATCTTTCAATAGTTTGATCCGATCCTTCTACATTCATTTGATTGGGTTTAGCTACTAGTCAAAAATCAAACTTATCATGATCTAACTAGTATGATCGTTCTAGTGTCCATCCATCCAGTTGAACAATTTTCTCCCCAATGTTCAACTCTGTGAATTCATCTGGATACTACTTTTTCCTCTCAACTTGCTCTTTGTCCATCATAATAGCAATTAGATTTATTTCTGTTAGAGAGAAAATATTCATTGAGGTCAACATCCTCTCAATTTTTGTTGTTTCATATTTCTTGCAAAGATATTTTAGTGTTAGAGCCTTTTTTTAGCTTCTCATATTATTTGTCTTGCTTTGAATTCTTATGCTGTATGCCTAAATTGTTAGTGTCAATTTGGCATAGTCATGCACACCAGCAATTTTGAGCCATGGTCTACTCAAAAGCATCCCATACGCTCCCTATACATCCAAAATTGAGAAGTGGGTCTTGAATTTCTCCTTCCCTACCATAATTTGCATGTTCTCAATTACTCTTATGGCATGGACTTCCCTATGGTCAACCATTCTGACTCTGGGTGGTTCTAGTTTGAAATTATAAATTCGTAGTTTCTGCCTCAAATCCTCTATCCTCTCCTAGGATGTTAACATAGTTTCTCCATCCAATATTATGGTAGATAGTGGTTCCCACTGCTTCCTAACTTGTAATTAATTTGAATGACTCAAACCTCATTATCCATGATGACTGCCATGTCCACTTCTCTTGCTTCAGCTTCTGCCTTCCTCTTCTATCTAATGAATTTTGCAGCTTCTGGTAATGTGCATCTGATATCATCCAATTCTACTGTCAACTTTTCAATCCTTTCACAGACATTCACATATATATTGTCCTATTCATTACCATAGCTACAATTTGAACTAGAAGTTTTCTCCTCCACTTGGCTATCTTCACAATTCTAGTAGATTGACTTTCCTAGTATGGTAGTTGGATGGCACTATGATGGATTCTCCATATGATCCTTCATCAATTTTAGTACCCTCCAGCTCCGGTCAAAAGCCTGATCTAACTTGTTGTACTTGTTCAACCAAACTCTGAACTGCAACTATCATGGATTCATTTTATCCAGATACTATCTTCTCCTTATTTTGTTGTAAGTGCTCTTCCTGAGCCCTTAAAGAATGATGTTTTTAGTAGTTTCTAAATTGTCTAAGCATCTGAACACTCAGGCTATTCTGGCATATTATTTGACATATTCTGTATAATCTTGGTTACCACCTCTCGCTCCTCTTTCCATTCATCACCAACTACTTTTTCTTTGCCTTTGCCTTCCATATGGCTCTCTGTTGCTCCAACTTCTTGGTTTTAGAAGTTTGCTTCGTTTTAGGTTTGTCTGGGATTTCTTCAATTATACACCTTTACTTCTATTCGCCACTCTTATTAGCATTATTTCAGGGGCCTTCTGTTTAGCTCCCTCTCATTTGGCAGCCTTCGGGAACTGAGCTGCAAAGTGACCATAATTTTCACAAGTACAAAAACTTAGGCTTCTTTTCCCAAAGTCACCTTTGCCTCTACCCCATCAAATGCCCCTTTGGTATTTGTCTCTTCTACCACTAGTACTTATGCTGGTCTCATTTTCCTTGGAGTCACTTTCTCCATCTACTTTCTCTACCTCACAATTCATTCATGCAAGCATTGATAAGTCCTTTCCCTTCTTAAAATGATAAATCATGATTCCAAAATTAATCCATACGTGGCCATAATCCTTGCAATATGTGCACCAAGAGCATTCATAAAATCTTTGGTCTCTCTATCTACATTTTGAACACCAGATCTCCATCTTAAGCTTCTTTTCCCAAAGTCACCTTTGCCTCTACCCCATCAAATGCCCCAGCCCCTTTGGTATTTGTCTCTTCTACCACTAGTACTTATGCTGGTCTCATTTTCCTTGGAGTCACTTTCTCCATCTACTTTCCCTACCTCACAATTCATTCATGCAAGCATTGATAAGTCCTTTCCCTTCTTAAAATGATAAATCATGATTCCAAAATTAATCCATACGTGGCCATAAGCCTTGCAATATGTGCACCAAGAGCATTCATAAAATCTTTGGTCTCTCTATCTACATTTTGAACACCAGATCTCCATCTTTTTGAATGACAACCTTACCTTAGCCATTTCAACAATTTGCTTCAATATTTCTTCCAGCTTTGTGGTCCACAACCCCTTCTTCTTTCCTTTTCCTTTTTCATCTGACTCACTCTCAAATGAGCTGGAAATAGTACTGGACTCTAACCCTTCAGTAGATGTCCACTCCTTAATCTTCTTTACATAACTTTTAACTGACACCTTGTCTTGCTTTATCTTATCCAACTCGCACAATATTATTCATCTCCTTTGTTATCAAAATACTCCTGGTGGAATGCTTTGATTAGCTTGTTGTATGATCAGAGTTGATAGGCTGGATAGTGGTAGTACCACTTTCTAGCTACCTCCTTTAATGTTTGCGGAAAATAATTTTCCCATTCATCCTCATCGATATCCTTTAGCTCATGGTACTATTCAAAATTCTTTCCCCTTTTGAAGACTGGAAAGGAGATTTTCAGGTAAGTAGAATGTTCATGGTTACTACCTTTGGTTTTGTGAGCTGGCCTTTTGTCTTTGGATTGTCTTTTTGCATGATGAAATGTATCAGCTTCCCAATCACTGTTATCTTCAATAAAAGTCATTGTGGCTTCTTTTGGATTCTTTGCTGATTTCTGTCTTGCTAATCAATGACTTCACTTTCTGCCCTGACTATCCTTAATATTTTTTTCCTCCAATGAGATCCATGGGATTGAGTCCATCTCTCTGCTCTCTCTGCACATCTTCTCCTAGAATGGGTTGAATACCGAGAATCCCTTGATTCATCAATTGTTCCTAGTTGTGGAGGAACATCTGTCTCATTCCCAGGTTCTCTTTTAATATCAAAGCCTCACTTTGACTCTTCTTGGATTGTGCTAACATGGTTTGGATCATCCATGAATCTATTAGTCAGCCTCTTGCCACATGCAACTCATCTAGGTTGCATGATTAATTATAGCTAACTCTAAAACCAAACTGGGAAATAATTCATTTGTCAAGACTTGAGCTCAAGCCACCGTGATTGCCAAAATGGAATGAGCTAAACACTTATGAAAATTATTCTAGGTTGGTCAATTAGACTTAGTTTAGATAGATCATGACATTAGACATCATATTAGACAAAGATTGAAATGAAATACACACTAGAACTAAAACATAGACTAAACTAGAAACTGAGACTGGACATTGAAACTAGAGACTAGAATTGGAATATATTTGGATCAATATAAGCAAAGTAAAACAATGTGAGTCAAGTCTTCTCTGCTTAATTATTAGAGACAAGATATCAGAGCATGAAAAGATACAAGATACAAAGCAATGATAGTGAATAGTGATCAATCACAGTGATAAGTCCCAATGATATCATAGCATGAAGAGATCCAAGATACAAAGTAGTGATAGTGAGTAGTGATCAATCACAGTGATAAGTCCTAATGATAAGTCCCAATGATAAGTCTCGTAAAATTGATTAGTGAGCCCTATTTATAGACCTCAAATTGGGCCTTTGAACGACAGTGTATTGTATCAGTTACCACAATTATGTAGAGAGAGAGAGAGAGAGAGAGAGAGAGAGAGAGAGAGAGAGAGGGAACATTGAGAAAAGTGAATGTGTTATTGAGTTTAATAATATTAAAAAGAATTATTTGTGATCATGTGACTTTAAAGTCACATGATCATGTGACTTTAAAGTCAAGAAAACCATGAAATTGAAGACTTGGAAATTTTAAATGAGCACCTACAAAGCTATTGTTGATTCTCTTTTCAATGCTCTCATTTGTAATTTGAAAGCTATTGTTTTTATTTGTACTTTTCTCTTTCTATAAGGCCATAGGTTATTGTCAAATTCCAAATTCCTTTTATAGTTACACTTGCAAAGGACCCTATGGTCTTGAGGCCATAAGGGTGGCATAGTTTAGGCATCACATGTTTTTAGCTTATTTGGGTGTTTTGTGTGATGGTCCAAGTGACACTTACAATTGTGACTCTTGCAAAAAAACAAAAAAACAAAAATAAATAGGATCTATGTAACACTAAGACTCTTATGTTCAAAGCATACCATGCTATGGCCAAACCATACTATTGCTCTTTGTCCATAGGGTCCCAATATAGAGCCATCATCTATACTTTTATAATGGACCTTAAAACTTTCAAGGCCACTAGAAGCCTTTCAAGTTTCAGCCTTTTAAATTTGTTGAAAACAAAAAGAGGACGTCTCTAGCAAATCCGGCGCTAACATTGCCTTGGAAAGAAAAACGTATGTAGGATGCACCCAAATGCCTCACTAACTTTGCATTGGAAAGAAAATTCCCTTGAATGCTTGGTGATCTCTCTCTCTCTCTCTCTCTCTCTCTCTCACACACACACACACACACACACACACACACACACACACACACACACATAGAGAGAGAGAAGAAGATATCGTTGTTGCATTGAATGCAAGGTGATGTGTGTGTGTGTGTGTGTGTGTGTGTGTGTGAGAGAGAGAGAGAGAGAGAGAGAGAGAGAGAGAGAGATGGATAGATAGATAGATAGGTAGATTTTATTATTATCCTCGAAGGTCAAATATGACCTATGCTTGTGATGTAGTATGTTTCTGGATGATGAGTGACTCTCGATGCTCCAAAATTGTGGTGATGAGAGTCACAATAGAGAGCCCACACTATGGCTGGGAGAGGAAAGTGTGTAGGTCTAAGTCATGGCTGAAAATGTAAGAGAAGCAAGTTCGGATGTGACCAAAAGCTAAGCACTCTAGTAGTGTGTGGTACTCAGACTCTCAAACTTGCAGCGAGCATAATGTGCACAATCAATTTGACTCTTCTCCATTTCCCCAATGCCCTGTCTTGCATTGAAAAAAATGGCAGCTAAGCCAAATGGCTGCGATAGTGCGTATCGTTGACCAGGGGATAGGCTCAAACATGAACGTGTGAGTACACTTTCCTCTTTCAGTGAAGAACATTGTTTTGTAGTTAAGGGCAATATGGGTGGTGTAATGTATGAACCGTGACCCATCGGATTTTTCCCAAGACGTAATACATTGGTGTTGTAGAAAAGCTTCATTCACTTGGGAGTCAATTGAAGCATCATGTAGCAAGTGTAATGTATCCGATCTCCCAAAAAACTTCTTTGTGTCTTACATCCA
>NC_140957.1:28009012-28166512 GCF_014529385.1 Adiantum capillus-veneris
TGACATGTCTTGCATGATATATTGAGTGACTGAAAGGGGTTTCACCTCATTTTGGGTGAGAAAATTGGGTTCAAAGCGGACTTTAGCACTTTTGACTGAAAAAAAGCAAGAACAGCTACAATTGGAGACTTTTGAAATCCAAACCAAAATCTAAGCATACCACTAGGTTACTGACATCAAGGGGAGCCTGTGGGACAAGTCTGGGGTCAAACAAGCCAAAAAGACATCCTACGCGTAGGATGTCTTCTGTGTGATTTTGGACTCCAAACCAAATTTTGAGCATACCAAAGTGATCAGCAACTCAAGTGGAGCCTGTGCTTTGAGTTTTAAGCCATTTTGATGAAAAAGACATCCTACGCGTAGGATGTCTAAAGCAAGAAATTAAAGCCAGACATTGACAGTGGGCATAGCAAGGTGTTGTATAGCCTAAGGCAAGCCTCTTAGTCAATTTTGGTCCAAATTGGAGTTGATTAGATTGATCAGGATCAGTAACAGGCTGTCGAAACAGATTTCTGACTCATTGACCAGCTTATAGGTGTCCAGATCAAAAAGTAAAAACAGCTGTAGACTCAGCACATCAAGGGGAAACAATAGTGCAAAAATCTAGGCAAAACAAAGCAGGAGACATCCTACGCGTAGGATGTCTATTGGGGCTTACTGAAGAGAAAATTTGACTGGGTTTAGACAGTGAGATTCCATTTGGCTTAAGGGTTCCAGAACTTCTTTCAGAAGTGAATTTGGACCTTGTTTTTCCATTTAACAGAGCAAAGACTAAAATTTCAGACTTTTTCGCATAAATTGACCAACATCTGAGAGAAGTATAGTTACAGATTAGCAGACCTAATCCAGAACATCAGCAGTGTAGAAAATACTGTAGTGGTTGAGATTAACTCTCCAGTTATACCAATCATTACTAAGATAACCTCTTGCAGATAAATGCTTTGATTCGATTGCCGAAATTAAACGCTTGTGTACAGGTATATTTAGCAACAAAGCAAGAAGTTGTGCAGAAACTGATTCTTAGCCAGGTGAGTGGTTGGATTTGTGATAAATTACATTGATAAGTTTGATGAATTTAAGATCATGAAGATACATTGTTAGAGACCAGAAGGTGGCAAGTGACCAAGGTAGCTTAGTTTCCACCGAAGAGAGTGTAACTCAAGCAAGGCTAGATCCTCTAGCACCAATTATTGAGGAAGGTAGTGATACTAACACTTCGTCAGACAAATCTTTCTTCATGATGGGTAGTCAATAGCCAGGAGGTTTCACCTATGATGGACCAATACCAGGAGGAAGCACCTCCCAAAATCCTTTGAATGATTCCAAACTCACGGTGATCTTCTTAGAGGGAACAAACTCCAAGGGGAGCCCTAGTCTATTCTGACTATCGAGGACGCAAGTGCATTTGTATCGAAGAGAGGCCAGCTCAAAGATTGGAGATAATCCGAGTCTATGATGATGGAGATAGATTTCGAGACGAAAAGGGGAACCACTATCTAATAGTTACTAACCCTGAAGATTACAACAGATATGGAGATAACGTGGCGAAAGGGAAAATGGTTTCAGAAGCTCAAGAACCGCCACCAAACATTGATCGGCCCGGAGCTATTTTTATGTATGATAAGAAAACAACCAAGGTTCCAACTTATAACGAGAACGTGGGAATCTACAAGCATGAGAGTGAGGGTATAGTCTCTTACTTTCGTAGCAAAGAACCATACGTAAACGAATTAAGCAAAGACAAGGTTCTTTACTTATTCTCTTATGAAACTGCCATGGGGAAGGGTATAGTTTTTGTTGATAGATATGGGCGAGAATACCAACGTATTCTCCCAGAGGAGGTAGAAAGGGCAACAGGTCCAGGAGCATCAGCATATACCCCTGAAGAAGTGCCAAGAGCCACCTACACCCCAAGCAAGTCAATGAATCCCTTTTCAGAAGATTATGATGCTACCTCACATTCCACCCGAACGCAAGCATTCAACAACCAAGACCAACCAGCAAACCAGCCATCATTGCAGGCATGGCTTCGACAAAGTGCAACATTGGAACAAGACCGAAGTCGAGAGGGTTATCAAGCCGCACGAGGGCTAAGGGATTTGCAAGAACCACCACTCTATTCAAGGTATCAAGGAGAGAGTAAGCCAAAGACTCAAGGGTCAACAGAGCCTAGAGGACCACCCATAGAGCGAGTTCAAAGAGATGAACCATCTCTGGCAAGAACTGTTAGAAACTATGGCTTAGAAGCACCACTGGGAGAGTAACCAGCCTATTACACAAGACCTGAGGAGGTATATCAATTAGGACGTGGAGATCCAATGATGAGGTTTGTAGACCATCGGATAATTAGACCTTTTCAAGTGCAAAAATGGGTAAACAAGAAATACACAAGAAGCAGAGACCCAAGAGACCATATAGCAGCTTTTGTGTGTGTAATTAGAGCCAAAGAGGTGTTAGACTTTCCTACCCAATTTGCAGGGTTTGGACTAACCCTAGAGAATGATGCTGCCACTTGGTTTGACTCTGTAGAGTGAGAGACTTTGAGTCTATGGAGGAAGTTTTTGACGAATTTATCGAGAAATTCTCACAAACAGAGATAAAGCATAATACCGTCTCACAAATCCATAAATTCAAACAGAAAGATGGAGAATATGTCCGAAATGCAGCCCTAAGACTAAAAAGATATGTTAAGTTCTGTCCTGTGGAAGAACTGGCAACTCAGTCTAGACTTATGATGATATTCATCCAAGGACTAAGGAATGCGGATCTCCAGAAAGACTTACATATGAAGAGGAGCACGACAATGAATGAGTTGACCAAGGAGGCTCTTTACCTGGTGGACAGTTGTGCGGTCTACAAAGAGGGGGAGTTCAAGGACCTTGACGACGATTCATCTTCACAACAAAGTGAAAGCAAGTCTTCTAAGACATCACTGAAAGGAGAAGTAGCTGTAAACCAGGAGCAGCTTGTAGATGAAGTGCTAAAAAAGATTAGCTTATACGCCAAACCCCAGGCTAAACAGCCCAAGTGGTGTGCTATTGAACAAAAATGGACAAACCATGGGACCGAGGAATGTTATTATAACAAGGGGTATGTGAGAGAGAGACCTTACGCTCCCCAAGCTCTGGTAGATTCTCCTCAAGCTCCACCGATGCCTAGATATCAAGCAACCAACCTACCAGGACCTGTAGGTGTAGAAAGACCACAACCGGTGTTGGAGCAACAACCACCCCTACCAGGATTACGACTAGTTGGTATAAGATACACACCAACCGTAATTGAATCAGAGGATAAGGCTTTGGTGCCTATGCATGCATATTATGAAGATCCCAATGGATATGTGGCAAACCCTGTCTATTATCCACCGGAAGAATCCTCGACACTAGAACCATGGAGCATGATAGGAAATACAGGACCACCAACAGATGCACATGCAGTAGGAGAAGGGAGATATAGTTTAGATGAACGAACATTGTTGTTCATAGCCAATGGGGGCATGGGTGGATAGAGACATGCTTACCAACAAAGAGGAGCTCAAGGAGCACCTCAACAACCCAAAAGACCCTACTACAAGTGTGGTGGAGACCATTGGCTGAGAGACTGTCCTCATGATGAAATCATTAGAGTCAACGCATATTGCACTGAGTGTGGAGTTAATCATTTGATTCCCGATTGCCCTAAAAACCCGAGCAAAGGAGCAAAAACCACCTTGAACATGCTAGAATCAGTACCTTCCAGTGGAGGGTCGGAAAATGAAACAATCATACCTATTCAGGCAGTAGCACGAGCCCAAGCTCAAAGAATGACGAACCAACCCATAGTTGAAGAGCCAAAAACCGATGCCCAAAGTTCAGAAACGAAAGATCAGAGAAGCACTTGGAAAGCTAGAAAGGCGCGTATAAAAGCCAGGAAGGAACGAGAGCAAACAGCTCTATCCGAGGAGTTGAAACATACAAAGGATCAATTAGAGCGGTTAGAGGATCTAGCTAGCTTAAGTTCACACACCACGGCAACCATAGCACCCAAGGAAATAGCAGAGCCCAAAAGTGCAGGATCAGGAGGATCTGTACTGGCTCACAAGGTAAATGAGCAGGTGGATGTGCTTCTAAAAGCTTATGAAGCTAGACTTAAAAAGAACCAAACCCAGAAGCAAAGGTGGATGACTTATCCATATGCAAAAATAGAAAAACAAAGGTTGGAAATGTGTAAAAAGATGATCGAAACAGCTCAATCATTGATTGAAGACCCGCTGGGTAAACCTGCAAATTGGCATGAGGCACCAGCTCCAACCCCTATCCAACCAACTTTAGAGGAACATGTAGAAACAAAAGAAAGACTCACTAATGTCTATGAGTCCAGAGGAGAGCCTATCATAGTGCCAAATACCACAGAAGAGGCAAGTGACGGGTTCCAGCCTAAAATATTGATAGAAATGGGTAAGGACTGTAACGGTCTAGACGATCTGTGGAAGAAAATCCGTGAGGCCAACGAGGCTAATAGGATGAGTAACCACATGAATAGCACGAGAAAAGAAAAGAATGTAACCTTACCTCCTATTGAAGAATTTGAGGCAAGGTCACAAATGAACTTTGAGATACATTCACAAGGGGGAGACCAAGGATCAATTAGTTCGGGGCACAACTAACCACACTCGCTGAGAACTTTACCCTCTTACCTAGGAGAGTATGAAGCCAAGTCGTAAGTGAGAGCAATTCCATCTCAAAGACTTTGTTCTAACAAAGTGATGGATTCGCAAGGATTGATTGAGTTATTGTCCACCCCGGTGGCATGCACAATCACATTAGCAGAACTCCTAAGGTTACGGCCAAACATGTGGGCCACAATAGGTAAATGCCTAGAAAAATTTGGAGTGAAAGATCCCACCTTGAAGCTACAGGAAGGGATCAGAGAGTTGGACAGGCCTCAACTAAACACTAGGCCAGTACCATTAAACAAGGTTGGAGAGTATTGCGAGGGAGAAGATGGAAACACCACGCTACCAGTAGAATTCCAAGGAGTAGTTTCCAAAGCTATTCTTGACAGTGGAGCGGGAGTTGCTATCGCCACCAAGGAAATCCAGAAAAAATGGGGAAAACCAGCTTTGAGGGCTACCATAATGAAACTGCAATTGGCAGATGGGTTCATGGAGAAGTCTCTAGGACTCTTAGAGAAAGTGATTGTCACTTCGTGCGGAATCGAGTATGAGCATACATTTGCAATAGTCGATTTCGACAAAAAGAACAATTATGAGATTATTTTGGGACGACCATTAATGGGACAATTGAAAATGGTCCAAAATTGGGGTTACAACCACATATACCTCAGACATGGCGAGACAACAACTAAAATACACCTGAAAGACCATAGTTACAAAGATATGAACCAAACACCTGTGGAAGAGTTTGATTCAGCTACAGTAGTAGGATCAGAACTCCCAGCATGGTTAGGGCAACAAAAAGAGCTATGGATGTGCGGAGCTTCACATTGGGGATTTCCAATCAACGAGCAAAGAAAACTGAGCGAAACCAATTTCCGAGCAAATATGGGCAACATTCTTGACAAATTGATGTGAGTGCAAGGTATATTGAAGAAAATAACCATCTCATTCCGGATTCAACGAGCACCTCAACCCAAAAGGGTTGTACACTAAAAGCACCACAAAGAGACGGAGGCTTCAAAATCTCATGATCTTCAAAACCTACCCCTTTCTCCAATGAACCAATTATATTGACATGGAACACATGTGATGCATGGGGGACCACGAGTACCTCCCGCACCAATGTGGCATGCATGCTTCTTCCTTGTGCAATTTTGTTTTGAGAATCCCTTGTTATTTTTCATCTCTGTCTAACCTCCTGACCATCCCTAAACTTGGCACTAAGTACAGATCCACCAGCTCTAGCATTGTGGTTGCACTCCTTGTTTATATTAGTGTATTTAAGAACAAACCGATTGTGCCACAACATTGCAACTTCAGATGGTTGTAGGTCAGTGCCCTCTACCACTACCCAAGTTCCAGGTGTTGGTCCTAGTATATGGTCGGCATCTTCTACAAAGTGGAAAGTCATCAATGGAACTCCCCCTAGAGGAATATTCTGTTGTACTCCTGTGTTTAGTATATAGCAAGAGTCAAAGAAGGGCCTCATCGGCATGCCAAAAGTGATTTGCTTAGTAGAGCCAATGGGCATATATGGCGGCTCTGATGCTGTGGCATAGCTGGTTGTGGAAATGTCGAGGCTAGGGCTAGAAAAATACATTTTTCCTAACCGGTGAAAACAAGGGCAAACTTGAAATTCTCTCAGTTTTTAGATCAAAATTTGAAGCTTTTGCCAGTAATTACACTAAAGTTTGTCGATTTCCTTAAAGGCACGTTGAGAGTCTTAACTGGGACTTTATAATTTCATCTGCTTAAAATACACTAGACCTCAGTTTTTACTTTTCTAACAGTGGAACTCGAGGCATTTACGAGAGTTGATGTAGACACCGCCATCACGTTTCTCTGGTGTGAGGTGTGAGGAAATGATTGAAAACTCGCTCGTTAAATAGAACCTAGAGATAAGGTCTCACTCTCTCTCTGTCTCTCTCACAACGAAGTTACAAAGTTTTCTTGAATCTCCCTTGCCCGCATGCCTGCGCGATGAGAGCCATCTCGCTAGACTCTCTCTCTCTCTCTCTCTCTCTCTCTCAGCCTCTTGCAAGCATCAATCCTTGTCCAAATCCAAATCCAAGAGCATAGCCATGTTCCATAGGCCAAGGACTACCCACAGAATAAATTTCATGACATTTTTATGGAAAAGACATCCTACGCGTAGGATGTCTCCAGCATAATTCAAGCCTTCTGTGCAAAGAGTGACATCATGGGAGCCAATACAATGGTGCAAAGAGCCCATATACCAATTTTCAACCCATTTGGACATCAATTGATACCTCTTATGGACTTTCTACCCAAATTGTGACCTAAATCCTGAATCAGCCCAAAAATCCACCTTTTGATATCCAAATCCAAATCCAAGCATATAGCCATGTTCCATGAGCCATGCACTACCAAATTGATACCTCTTATGGACTTTCTACCCAAATTGTTACCTAAATCCTGAATCAGCCCAAAAATCCACCTTTTGATATCCAAATCCAAATCCAAGCATATAGCCATGTTCCATGAGCCATGCACTACCAGCATGGCAAGTATGAACCAATTCTGATGAAAAAGACATCCTACGCGTAGGATGTCTAAATGGAAAATTTTGGCTAGATTTGCACTGTGAGCACATGCACAGCTTCACAAGTTCCTTTTAAGCTTTATTTTCAATTTTCAAGTCATTTGGATAGTTAAAACTCAGTTTCGCAGCTAATATGGAAAAAACGCTAACTTCGGACTACTGAGTGCAACAGGATCTATGGCAGTCGCGAAGTCACCGGTAAAGAAGAAAAGAATGACCATCAAGGATTACCTAGAAGAAGTAGAACCCTTCGTCATTCCAGAAGGAACACTAAAGCCCACCAGCACATGTATACAAGAAGAATCAGCCCAAAAATCCACCTTTTGATATCCAAATCCAAATCCAAGCATATAGCCATGTTCCATGAGCCATGCACTACCAGCATGGCAAGTATGAACCAATTCTGATGAAAAAGACATCCTACGCGTAGGATGTCTAAATGGAAAATTTTGGCTAGATTTGCACTGTGAGCACATGCACAGCTTCACAAGTTCCTTTTAAGCTTTATTTTCAATTTTCAAGTCATTTGGATAGTTAAAACTCAGTTTCGCAGCTAATATGGAAAAAACGCTAACTTCGGACTACTGAGTGCAACAGGATCTATGGCAGTCGCGGAGTCACCGGTAAAGAAGAAAAGAATGACCATCAAGGATTACCTAGAAGAAGTAGAACCCTTCGTCATTCCAGAAGGAACACTAAAGCCCACCAGCACATGTATACAAGAAGATCTGTTAGAGTCCAACGACCTAAAGATCTACCAAGGAGTGTTCAAAGACACTGAAGGCAATGTCATCGAGCTACCAATGCTGCCGCGAGAACTCAATGAGTTTGTAAGAAGCAAGATGGCCGATTACTTGGAGAAGATTGATCTCCACAACTATTGTGAAGCAATACCGGCAGGGGTGGACATAAAGAGAGTCTGGGAGTTTGTGACAACCATCAAAGAAGATGGAGTGGCCAAAGTAATAGATCTACAAGGCAGGCCAGAAACGGAAATAATCATCACGGAGCAGGTTGTAGCAGATGCACTAGACCTCTCCAACAAGGGGGATAGTGTAACTAAAAGAAGGGATGATTCATATCACACATTTTTGGACCTGCTAGCTGCAAGATACACAAAGGAAGAAGTTGCCACAGTCGCATTCGACTTGGCAAGCACAGGGCCTAAAGAACCAATGCAAGGTATCAGGCTAGTGTAATTAAAAGAAATTGCCACAAATACAGTGGACCTGCACCCGCCCTCCAACGACTGGGACGTGGTGATGACGAGGCTAACCGGGTTGAGAGCGCAATCCATGGCTTCAGAAAGAGAGATGGCAGCTCTCAAGGCCACTGAAGTGAAGATTAAGATGGAAGTAGACACTCTACAAGGACAAAGCCAAAGGCAGAAGGAGAGGGAAGCTAAGCTACAGGCCAGCCTAGCAAGGGCATTGCAAAGATTTCAGGCAATGGAGGAAGCAAATCAAGCAGCAGCAAAAATAATGCAAGGAGTTGAAGAAGAATGTTAGCAGCTCAGCAAATCACTGCTAGATGCCGAGAGGGACAAAGATAACCTGACCCTACAGCTGGTAGAAGAGTCTAAAGAAGTTGAAGCCATGAGAAACGCCAAAGAAACGGCGGAAATAGATCAAGAAGCCAGCCAAGATGAGGTCCTTGAGCTCAAGGACCAACTCAAAGTAAAAGATCAGACCATCTAGAGGCTGCGAGCATCACCTGCCAGAGTCAGAGCTACTAGCTCGACTCATATAACTACGGAGAGTCAACTCTATGAAGAACAGATGCAAGAACTTCAGAAGGAGCTGACTCTAGAGAAAAAGCAGAGATTGATGATGGCAGAAGGATCTATCTTCATGCAAACAAGAATGGAAGAAGATCAAAAAGCCCTGCAAAGAGGAAGTAGAAAGTATGAAAAGAAAGCTCGAGGAGGCAGAGAGAATAAATGACGAATTAAATGACCTCCTTGTGAATATGGGCGAAGAAGCGGAAATGAAAAAGCAAAAACTTCTGAAGCAAATTGAGGAGTTGAAAGGACATCAAGCAGGAGAGCAAGAGGGCACAGGGCCAGCAACCAATGAGGGCATAGATTTAGCAAATGTGGCAGATCCGGTGGACACGCCTATGCAAGAGGAAATCCTAGAAGGATCCTCTCAAGAGCCACAGGATCTAACACATGAAGAGGAAGAAAAGTTGCGTAAAGAAATAGAGGTGGAGATCAGAGAGACATCAAAGGAAGCCTTGGAGTGGGAGCAGAGGGTTTTCAAGTCTATGACCATTCAGAAGATCGACGCCAACAACCGCAGGCGCGAGTGGCTTCAACCCTCTCTCCTATATCCATTGCTGAAATATGAGGGAGCCACCATCAACAAGCGGATAAGAGAAGAGCCGACCGTACCACTTTACAATGCAGATATCGCACAACCAGAAGGGGTCAAGATAATTGTTGATTCTCAACCAAAGTGGAGGAAGGACTGGCTCACAAAGTACCCACAATACCTAGTCCACTTGGTAGAGGCACCAAAAAACATCAGAGACAACCTCAGCTTTTGTCCTCTAGCAAGGATCAGGACGTCGAAAGTGCAAGAAATCTTGCAAAGGAGCCAACCCACTTGGCTGAATTACCCTAAGCTGCTGGGCTTGAAGGCAGGTGAGAGAATAAGTGTCCAATACATGGTGAAAACCCTAACGGGCGCCATCAAATTGTGCACTGGCTCACCTGACCTTACATGCATCATGATGAAGAAAATCTGCAAAACCCTCTTAGCAGTATTTGAGACTTTCAAGCCAAGCCAGGTGACCGACAACATCTTTTTCTTCCAGGATACTTACAGATGCGCTTATGATCTGTCTGGTCAGCTTTCCAAGGAGGTGATACATGCGCTGTATCAAAGGATAATGTTTCTACCATCCTATCACCTCCAGGCTTTTGAAGAAGCGTTCTACACAGGCTTCTTCACAATAAACACCGACATTTTCGGCCCCACAATGATGAATCTACATGGAAGATACGAATCACTGATCAAGATGCGAGAAACGATACGATGAAGAAGCAGATCAGCGGCCATGTCGGGGACGACATGAGCAAGGAGGGGGGGAGTGTTAGAAGCTGGACACACCCCATGGCAACTAACTACTCGGAAGATTATTATTTTTGTAATTATTCATTCATTGAGGAAAACCTGATTTTTCACCTTGTAAATATTGGGACTTACAGAAGTTTCCAGATTGTATCCCAGTTTTGATAGTTAGATTGAGTAGATGGTTGATTTTGGAACTTTAGGGTTTGAGAATTGTAAGGTATATATACCACTTTTTGACCTTAATGAAAGACCTTTTGTCATTTTTAAAAAGAAGTTTTGAAGTCTGTGAGTGAGCGTATTGTGTACGAGAGAGAGTGTGAGCTTCATCTTGACGCTACGTGTGCATCGGTGGTCGAAATCGAGTGCGGAGAAGTGCAGCGTGTTGCCCGCGACGAGAGCTACGCGCCGATACCTACATTGCGCGCGTACGGTCCGATTTTGCGAGCTCCTTCTACGAGCTTCATCTGGTGTTTGGGTGAGCATACGTTGTCTGATTTTGCATTGCATCATATCTACGCGCTCCCATTGAGTAGAACTACACATTAGGCACTTTAGATTTCAGAAACGAAGACCTGTAGATTTTGGCCAGACATCCTACGTGATTTTGCACCGGGTGTTTTGGGTCGGGATTTTGGTTCATAGACCTTAGGGAGAGCGACCTATTGGTGTTAGTAGGGTCTCCTTCAAGTTCTATGGTGTTTCGGGATTGTTTGATGGGTGTTCGGCTCTAGAAAGCGTTGTAGGAAGTTTCCTCTTATGCACTCTTGAAGGCTGTGACTTAGACAATTGGTAGAGACCTCTGTAGGAATTAGTTAGGAGTCGGTTGAGTGTAGGTTGACACCTTATGCTTGCTTCCACGCGCCTGCGGGTCGAGCTTCTCGAAGACAGCATCAGAAAGCCTCGACATCAAAAACCCTTGAGTTAATTACTCAAGACCCAACTCTTGCACAGCATATTGGTTTGAACTGCATTGATCTTCAAAGCATGGTAGATCCAACCAAGGCTATGCATAGATACAATTGTTCATCCCCTGCACACAGTCGTCCTGGAGTACGCCATCTAGGAGGGGTGGAAGGGCACTAAGTAATTAAGGGTAATTTTTGAAGAGGGAGGAAAAAGTTTGATGTTAACAGTGATTTTTTGCAAAATTACCTAATAATGCCCTTATAAATCATCAATAGGGGAATTTAACCGATAACATCTCCCCAATGAGTGTAAATAGTGTACATACTATTAGAATTTAACTGATAACATCTCCCCAATTAGTGTAAATAGTGTACATACTATCAGAAAATCATCAAAAAATAGTCCTTTTTGGTTATTTTTTATCATTTTTCTTGATAATGAGACTCAAAAATAGAGAAATCCAACAAAAAACAATAAAGCTGGTTTTTTTAATGGATTTACTTAATTATTAAATTTTCACTTTTCTTTTTTAGCGCATTTTATTATTTTCTTTGATTTTTTCAATAAACATGTCAAAAATTAATAATAAGTAGCAAAGGAGCTCAGATGGAAAAACTGAAGATACACTGATAATCAAAAAGACAAGGTGGACAGGCACAAAATATTTCAATCAAATCGACAGATAGAAGCAGGAAGCCTAAATTAGGCGGCCAGACCTACTTTTGCATAATTCTTGCAGAATGAGCTACACGAATCCGATTGGGGAAATTTTTGAGTCTAATATAAATTTCACGGCCTAGTAGGACTAACGGAGAAATTCGGGAAAAAATGGTTCAAGAAGTTCAAGTATAGATACCCAAGGAAGGCTAAAATCACCTCATTTCCTCTTGTTGCCTTTGGAGAGAGAGCTCTTCGACCTTCTTCACGCGCATTTTTGGAAGTCCACAGTTGCCTGTTTTTAGCGCCGTCTCACACGAGACATGGGGGGTAAGTTCTATAATTATCAATTATCCATTTTGTACAGCTGGTAGCTAGTCTAAACCCCTGGAAAAAACCCTAGAATCCGAGCAGTGCACGAAGACCTACGCCCAAAAATTGACCATAGCGGCCTATCAGCTCAACCAAATCGGATGAGATTTGAACTGTAGCATGTCCTAACATAATATAACACTTCTATATCAATAGTTGACCATTCGGCAAGGGTCGAGGGGGTCCCAATTAGAAAAGCTAGGTTTTTGACAGATGCCAGAATTGGATTCTGACTCCACAGATAGCTTGCATACGAGGTCTATACACAATGTATACGATTGGTTTCATAAAATCAATCAAGCGAAGCCCTCAAAAAGCAAAAAATGGCTCAAAGGATACAAAGCGTCAAATTCACCATACGAGGTCAAACTGACTCCAAATGGACCAAAATTGGATGAGTTGCTTCACGACTATAGTGCGGACAAGTCCATAGCCTCAAAAGTGACTAACCAACTCTACAGGCCACGTAGTCAAAAAAATCGGTGATTTTAGAGTCGACAAAACACGAAGTGATGCTGGCAAGACCAAATTTTACCAAATTCAATTTAGGACCTGTTTTAGGTGTATAGAATGTGTTTAGGTCAAAAATTTTAAGTTTTACAAGAAAAAGTTGACTATTGTAAATAATTGCGATTATTTACTTTTGGAATATTTTGGCTTGAAAATTGTATCATGTTAGCAGCAAGCTAACGTGGACAACATTTTTCGGATTTCTCCTTGTAAAAACAATTATTATTTCGATAAATCGGGAATATTGTAACTCCTGTTTTCTTGATAAACTTTGTAAATGAGCCGGGGCTACAAGCTTCCAGATTGTATCAGCCATTCAATTCCTAGCTTTGGTAGAACTCCAGATTATCACTTTTGACCACCCAAAAACCTTGGCTAAGGTATAAAAGCCAATTTTTGTAAGTTTTTTGGATAAGAAATACATAGTGTGAGCTAACGGCGCTCACTTCTCTCCTTCTCGCGCTTCCTACTCCCTCTCCGGTGGTCACATTGCGAATGCGTTTGTTGCATTCCAATCGCAGGTAAGAGCTCTACGCATTGACGTAAGCCATTCACAGTATTTCGTAGCTTTTGGCGTCGCTGACCCGCAGCCTAATTTCATCATAACTAGAAAATTACACTTTTAAAACAAAAACTAAGCATAGGCGGGGTATTGGGGCATCATTGCTAAGCATTTAGATGCATTCTGGGTCGAAAACGACTAGGTCAAAAATTCATTGCTGCTAATAATCGCGATTTTGGAACTTGACCTAAAGTGGGGTTTGAGGCCATAGGCATGTGTGCTTAGGTCTTGTAAACTTGTCCTAGAAGTTTCGTTATGTTTGGATGTCATTTGATGCTGTAACGAATGTGATTTGCTTGCCGATGAGCGATTGGCTTTTGGTGATTTCAGTCACTTGAGTGTAGCTTGAGTTAGATGCGAGTTGTTAGTTGTTTTCCAAAAGCTTGACAACCTCTTGTAGCCTCTATGCACTAGTCGAGTCAGCTTCGTCCCATGGTTTGACAAATTGATCGTGGCTCTCGCTAATACTGCAATAAGATAGGATGGTGAGGTTAGACATGCGTCCCACATTGGGCGCCGCTGCCAGGGAACGAAGAGACCTAAACTAAGGAAAAACACGAGCGTCTTGTGTAATTGTCCTTTAACTTCCTCTAGGTTCGCTTAGAGTTCAAAACTCTTTTTAGAAATCGCATAGCTTAAGAATGTCGTCTTTTGCTGTGTAAAGGTAGCTTGGAAGTAATCGCACTTGCTGAGTACCTTTAGGATTGTAGGATTGTAGATTTAGATTAGGATTTGGAGAATGATTGGTAGACGAAACAAGTCTTAAGATCAAGACTCTGATAAACATAAAAAACACAAGAAAACGAGTGTTGGTGGACACTTTCCACAACCTCATCGCATGAGAAACTAGGAGTAGGGTAAGTAGGATCTGAGGTGGATTTCATAGCATTGCTCTCTCTGAAAGAATCAAGTGTGAGTTGTTATGTAAGGTTGTAGAATTTCAGGTCTACGGTTAGAAATAGCACGAAAAGACTCGAATTTACTCAATCCAACTGGGGAGTAACCCTAAAAGTTGTATGAACTAGTGGGTAAGCTCAAGGACACTTCGAGGTAAAAATTTCAAGAAGCTGACCAAAACTCAGATTATTTACTTTTTCTTGACTTTTTAGGCCAAACTAAGTTTTGACTTGATTTATAGGCTTATAAAACACCATTAAAAAACTGTCTTTGAGAAAATTGCAAAAAAGTGCTCATTTCAAGCCTCAAGTTAATAATTGTGATTATTAACTTTTTGCTCTAAACTGGGAAAGGCTCATACCATTAACTCATTGCATGTGTACAAACAACTTTTGTAAAGGCCCAAGAGATTTGGATCAACTAAAGTTTGTACCGACTTTTTGAATCTTGACTGTGAATAGAGGAAAAATGTATCCAAACTTGGTGAAAATTGATTCATAGGCTTATATTGAGGTGATAAACATGTGTATATGCTCAGTTGACCAAAAACTTGCAAAAAGTTGACAAAAGTAAATAATTGCGATTATTTACATTTGCCCTGTTTTCGAACTTTTTTAACCAAGTTGGCATACCACTAGCTTTACCATGTTGTAATAAGCTCACAAACCATATTTGGTAAGATTTGAATCATTGGAGTGAAAACTGTGACAAAAATTGCAAAGTTAGTCTGCAGACAGATAATTGATGACCATTTGACCAAAAATTGTCCAAACTTGATGAAAATTGGCTAGTGACCTTAACATAAGGTGTTTATCTGTGTCAAAGTTGGGACAAAAATTTGCAAAAAAATTGTCAGAAGTAAATAATCGTGATTATTTACTTTTGCTTCCAAACTTGGTGATTTTGCAAATTTGAGTATACCACAGAGTCAAGCACATCAATTGGACCCCACAAATCAATTTTGGTGAAATTTGGACCACAAAAGTGAAACCTAAGCCAGATTCTCAAAATTAGAGTTTGCAGACACGGAACAGTGGGTAAACTTGATCAAATTTTGTCCAAACTTGTTGAAACTTTCCCAAGGGATTTAACAAGTTGTATACTTGCCAAACCAATCCAGAAAATGCAAAAAAAGTGACAAAAGTAAATAATCGCTACCTAAAGACTTCAAATTTGACTTTTGGGCTTATACAGTGTTAGACCAACATAAAATAAGGCCACTGAAAATTTTTGGTGTCAATCGGATCAAAATTGGTACAGATACACTCAGTTTATAGATTGCAAATTAAATCTTTGATTTTGCTAAGCTGAAATTTGAAAATCAAAGTTTTGACTTCCATAGCACGATTTGAAGTGAAATACAGAGACCAATCACTGGAGTTCTCAAGAGCTCGACTATCCTTATAGAAAAATAGGTAATTTGACAAGTTTTGTATAGGAATCAGGTTGCAGACGAGGAATCAGTGGCTTGACAGAAAGTTGCAATTGAGTCAAGTGGAAATTGACGACAAGTCAATCTAAGGTGAGTACTCTATCTAGGCCTTCATAAGTCAATCTAAGGTGAGTACTCTATCCAGGCCTTCATAAGTCTATATAAACCTTAGATCCAATCGTGTAATAGGAAATCAAGGCCTATTCGGGGAAAACACCAGTAGAGTATCCACTGAAGAAAGTGTGAATCAAGGCAACTCCTTGCACACAATTCCTGAAGAAGTCTCGGACACTTTTTCAGATTCGACATCCGAAATGTCTTCTTACTCACTCTAAAACCGGAACGACAATGCGCTATAAGCATATACTCTCTTTTTACAAGACTAATCGTCATGGAGCCCAGGTTTACTTGGATCCTAATGAAGAGTATGCTATTCCCATTGATGATCATGGTATTGAGTTCAAAGAAGAAGTTAGGGCCAACAAACAAGGAAAAATGTACATGGATCGAAACGGAACTCAATATGTATAAGTTGAAAATCCTGATGTGATAGACAAATGGGGCTTAGAAGTAAACACTATAATCCCAGATATGTCAGCAAAAGAAAAACCACCAACTTTGGAATTCGAGGGATACGATCAAGTAGACTTGAAGCCCTTGAAACGGCTTAGTACGGATAATCCTAGGATCGGAGTCTATTGTTGGGAAGATAGAAATATAAAAGATCTCTTGTGGACTTCTCATGCGAGACCAGGACAATTAACGGCCATGAAGATCATCTATATCTTCAAAATCAAAGAAGGGATCTGTGGATCTACCAACTTACTTGTTTAGGGATTGTTATAACAACAACTTTGTTATGATGAGTCCTGAGGAGGTAGAACAAACCAAATACCAGGGATATTCCATACGGGATTGGATATTGGATCAAGGACCAGAAACCACTCCAAGAGACGAACATCGTGAGAGATCATCTGAAAGTAATGTGAAGAAACCAGAAACCACCTCATCACGAAGAAAAACGGGTGACACTAAGGCCAGCCCAGGGCTACATGAGTCACTATTTTCGACAGACTGGTTTGAAGGACTCGGAACAGGACCAACTCCTAGAAGACCTGGAGTTGAACCAAATAGACATGTCAGACCAGCTGATTTTCAAAAATGGGTCAAAAAATACAGTGGATCAGGGGATCCATATGACCACTTAGCAAGCTTCAAGGAAGTGCTAAGAGTGGAGCGTATATTCGATTTCCATACTCAATTCGAAGGGTTTGGAATGACATTAGAAGGAAAAGCTTTGACAGGGTTCCAAAACATTCCACCAAGGTCAATCATAGATTTGAATACATTAGCTCAAGGATTTGTAGCTGCTTGTTCTAAAACGGGGATTAAACATAATACGGTAGCTCAAATCTAAAGCTTTAAACAGAAACATGGTGAGTCTGTTAGGGATTGTGCAACTCGAATGAAACAATACATTGCCATATGCCCAGAGATGGAGATACCTTTAGAGGAGCGACTTGTTTCATTGTTTCTGGAGGGATTGCTAAACAAAGAACTTCATGCTATACTTTATAGTAAAAATCATACAACCCTGGAGGCGTGTGTGTCTGATGCCATCGACCTAGGAGACAATTGTGAGATCTTTAATGAAGAGGACGCCCCAAAGGATAGCCAAAGTGAGAAGACTGCATCCACAAAACCAGCACAAGTGGGAACGACTGTTGCGACACCACTCTCATCCATAGAAGATATGCTAAAAAGAATGAATGACATGATGATGAACAATATGCAAAAGACACCTATAAGAGGACCAGGACAGGGGATATCCCCACAGAGACAACCAATTAGGCCACAAAAATGGTGTGCAATCGAGGGAAAATGGACCAACCACGAGACCCACGAGTGCTACTTCAAACCAAAGTATGATGGAAATGTTTAGTACGTGCCCATGAGGCCACAAGGACAACCCATGTACAGATATCAGCCTAATATGGCTCAAGTTCAGAGACCACCAATGGATATGGAGAGACCTCAACCTATGTTGGGACAACAACCTCCTTATCCAGGACATAATGCGGTGCCTGTAAAGTACATGCACTCCGAAGGGGTCGTAGATGAACAAGCATTAGTGCATGTTACACCTATGCAGAGCCTAATCCATCTACCGTAATGGTAGAGGGAGATTGGTATAGTCCACAACCGCCACCAATGGAGGAAACCATGACTTATGCTCCACTAGAGCTTGCACCAATGTATTATGTAGCTAATCAAGGTGTCAGACCTCCTATGGGAAGACCCATGATGAAGCCAAGAACAGGAAACTGTCATAACTGTGGTGTTGATGACCATTGGAAAAATGAATGTCTAGAGCTTGACAAAAACCTCAAACCAATTGAAGCCTATTGCATACAATGTTGCAAAAAGGGAGGACACTTTTTGGAAGATTGTCCTAAGAATCCTTTGAACAAGGGAAAAACTGTAGTCAACGTCGTCCAAGTGATGCCTAGTAGCTCATCAGAGAGCGAACCGATTGTTCCAATCAAGGTAATCACTAGAGCTCAGGCAAAGAAAAAAAAACACAATTCCTTTGATGATTCGGAGAATACAAAAGTTTCTTCTCAAAGAATCAAAAGGAGCAGAAGCAAAAGATATGAGATGAGAAAACAAAAACAACGGGTTGAAAATGAAGAGAAAGCAAAAATTCTAGCCCAGGACAAGTTGAAAGAAACGGGCAGTGAATTTAAGGAAACAACTGTGAAATCTGGAGGATCCATTCTGGTTGAAAAATTTTTGAGCCTATCAATGCTGCCTTGGAAGCCTACCAAGCCGGACTAAAAGCAAGCCAAAACATGAAAAACAGATGGAAAAACTATCCATCTCCAGACATGGAAGCAGCTAAGCTGGAAGCTTATCAAAATTTGGTAAGAATCACCCAGGAAATGCTGGATAAACAAAAACCCAAGCTTGAAAGTATTGCAAAATCGGAAGAGCTTGCGATAGAAGAAATGAAAGCAAAATCCGATGTGATGGCAAAACCCCACCTTGAAACAAATGAACCAGAGCTCCTGGTGCTGGACAATGAAGATACCTTAGACGGAATTCCATTTGTAGAAGAAGATTGGCCAGGACACTTATGGGAAAAGGTAAGGGAGATCAATGATGGAAGCCTAACTTTAAAGTCAGCCCCTATAGAAGAAGTCTGGTTGGATAACCTACCATCTGATATAAACCTGGATATACAATCCTTACACGGGGATTGCGGATCAGAGGCTTCTGGGATATCTAAACCAATGACATTAAAAACATTACCTTCTTACTTGGGAGATAATGAAGAAGAGTCTATCATTTGCAAAACCACTCAAGTCAAAAGAGTCAAATAGGCCCTAGAAGTAGATAACATTCATTCAATCATGTCTACACCTATCCAATGCACTCTCACTTTGGGGGAACTGTTGAAACTCGGTCCATACTTATGGAATGATTTATAGAAAACCCTAGAAAAGGTGGGGATAACGGGGTTAATCTCTAAGAATCTGGGAAACTCAAAAAATGAAACGGAATACAAAGAGATTCGATTAGTTCCTATGAACAAGGTCGGAGAATATTATGAAGGGGAAGAAGGAAACACTACCCTCCCAGTGAAATATAATGACATTGAAACCATGGCAATACTGGATAGTGGAGCTAGCATAGCCATAGTCACTAAAGCAGTATGGGAATCCTGCGGACAGCCAGCCATTAGACAGACACGAATGAAATTGCAGTTGGTTGACAGACACATTGAAAGACCGCTAGGGCTACTAGAAAAAGTGATAGTCAACTCATGTGGAATTGAATATCAACACACTTTTGCCATAGTAGACTTTGGGAAAAACTCAATTATGAAATCATATTGGGAAGACCTTTCATGCGACAGGTACAGCTTATCCAAGATTGGGGAAACGACTATCTATACTTAAAGCAAGTGGGATCTATACCAAGAGTCAATCTAAAAGACCACACCTATAGAGATGTCTTGAAAACACCTATTCAAGAGTTTGATTCAGTCTCTTCGGTTGAAACTAAACTTCCATCATGGCTAAACAAAGACACTCCTATTTGGATGTGCGGAGCTTCAGAAAATGGAAGCTTAAGACGAGAGGAATGTATCCTAGAAAGAGACTGTACAGACAAAGCCTACATATCTGAACCCTTCCTAGAGCATTTCGAACCATTCAAGTGGACTCAAATCTTAGCGACAATGGATGTATGTGTGAATACGTCTACGCCTACTCAATTTTGCAATGAGGATGGATACGACATAATTCCCATCCAAATGATGTCAGTCCTTAACATCGAGACAAACAAGGATGAGGAAACAAAGGACTTGATGAAAGCTCAACAAGTCTTTTTTGACCTCTGTTACGATGCAACTGATGAGTTGGATGAACACTCAGCTACCTCTGAAGATTCGGGATCCGAAAAAGAACATACGAGAGCTCAACTACTCTTAAGGGGAAGGGAGGAAAAAAAAATTAACGTTCCAAACCAAAAATCAAGAAGACAAAAATGGTATAGAAGAAAGAGGGACACTAAAATTGTGAAAGCACGACCTATGCCATCAGTCTCCAGTAAAACACAATTCCTGATGTAGATAGATACTAAAGATTGTGTCAAGGACAAAATAGCTGGCAGATATCCTTCGAACGAAAACTCAAAAATGTCTCAAACATCGAGAAAAACAAGGAAGGGTACTCAAGAAGAACATCCGAATAAAAAAACACTCATGACCAGAGTCGAGCGGAAAAAGAAATATCAAGAGTTGAAAAAATCTCTAAAGGAGAAATACACCACAGAGATGGAAACCACGGAAGAAGATGGGAAGGATGTAATGCATGTTCCATCCCATTACAAAAAGTATACTCTCCAAGATCGGAAAATCATAATCGAACAACCTATTAGGGAACTACGGAAACAAGGCGAGTCTTATGAAGGACCTGAAAACGCTAAAATGGTAGACTTGGTTGAACCAGGAGAAGAGTTTAGGCCGGCCTACATTGCAAATGACCTAACAGAAGAAGAAGAAAAGCTTTTGTTAAGTTTGATAAAGGAATATCAAGATGTCTTTGCTTGGTCTTACAAAGATCTCAAGGGTGTTGATCCAGAAATATGCCAACATACCATACCCATGAGAGATAATGCAAAACCAAGTAGACAGAGACCATACACTTAAAACAAAACATTTTCCAGAAAGATCAAAGAAGAAATTGAAAAACTAAAGGAAGCTGAATTCATTTACGAAATTGAACACACTCATTGGGTGTCCCCAATTGTGGTAGTACCTAAGAATAATGAGAAATTACAAGTGTGCGTTAATCTTAAAAAAGTGAATGCAGCTACGATTAGAGACAACTTTCCTCTTCCGATAACTGAGCACGTTTTAGAATGAGTGGCAGAAAAAGAAGCTTACAGCTTCTTAGATGGCTTTTCGGGATACAATCAACTTTTGATTGACCCAAAAGATCAGCACAAAACTGCTTTTGCAACAGAATGAGGTATATTTGCCTATCGGGTTATGCCATTTGGGTATAAACTCAAAGAGTATCTTCCGAAATTCTTGGAAGTATATATGGATGATTTATGCATACATTCTTCAATCCAATCTAATCATTTTGAACACCTCAAAAAGATATTCGAGAAATGTAAACTTTATAGGATTTGCTTAAACCCGGAAACCTGCACATTCATGGGAAGACAAGGCAAATTTCTTGGACATATAGTGTCTAAAAATGGCATAGCTATCGATATTGAAAAGATTCATGTCATTGCTAATTTGCCTAGACCAAAAACAGCCAAAGGGGTACAAGCCTTCATGGGACATTGTGGATATTATCGACGGTTCATCTACATGTATGCTATAATTGCAAAACCCATGTATAGCTTGATTACGCACTTTGAATGGACCGAGGCATGTGACGATTCCTTCATGAAGCTTAAGCAAGCTCTCACATCAGCTCCAATATTGAAAGCACCCGATTGGGATAAGGTATTCCACGTACATGAAGATGCTTCCAACTTTGCTATTGGTTGTATACTAGCCCAACCAGGAGATGGGAAAATTGACTTTCCTATTTCTTATGCTAGCCGACAATTGAATATGACAGAAAAGAATTACACCACCACTATAAGAGAAGGACTAGGAATGATCTATGCCGTTTAAAAATATAGACATTACCTATTGGCCAACAAGTTTGTGTTCTTTGTGGACCACCAAGCCTTGTTATATTTGGTCAACAAGCCGTGCAGCGCAGGAAGAATAGTGAGATGGTTCATCATTCTTCTCGAATTTGATTTTACTGTGGTTGTTAAAAAAGGAACTACACATCAACGAGCATATCATTTGTCCAGGATTGTTTCAGAGGAATCACCTCAAGGGGTAGATGATGATCTACCAGATGTCTATTTGTTCTCTGTGGAAATGATACCTAGATGGGTGGAAAAAATCGTGTCATTAATGACAATAGCTCAAGTGGATTCACCACTTCCTATCACAGTTGAACTAATTGAGCAATCGGCTACGTATCAATTACTAGCTGGGAGGCTATATAAAAGAAATCGGGACGGAATATTGCTTTTATGCATTAATCCTGAAGAAAGAGATCAATACTTAAGTCAAGCACATGTTACCATAGTAGGACTTCACTTTGCGGAAGACGAAACTATGCAACGAATCTTAAGACTTGGAGTATTTTGGCCGACTATGAGGAGAGATGTTCGATCTTTTGTAAGAGATTACCCTCAATGTCAGGAACAACAACCCATTCCTCATGTAACATTGTTTCAAATGTCACCTGTTCCTAAATGGAGTAACTATCTGGTTACTTACTTATCGAGCCGAACATTTCCTGAGGATATGAGTAAACGCCTTCAAAGAGCAATTGAAACGGAAGCAAGAGACTATGCTCTTATTGGGAACCAATTGTATCAGAGAGGTAAGGATCAACACTTGCGTCTTTGTGCAAATGAAAACGAGTATATTCCGATTATAGAACAAGCACATGTTGGATTAGCTGGAGGTCACTTTTCTAGTGAGACCAACCCAAGAGAAATCTTCATGGCAGGCATATGGTGGCCAACACTTTTTGCAAATGCCAAAGAATATGTTCGAAGGTGTGATGCTTGTCAACGAGAAAAAATGCCAACACCGATAGACAGTATGCCCTTAAGACCAATGATGGGGGCTAGAGCCTTCCCAAAATGGGGTATAGATTTTGTTGGATCGATACATCCGCCTGCTTATAGAACCCAAGCTCAATATATCATTGTAGCTACGGACTATTTGACCAAATGGGCCGAGGCTAAAGCGACTCAAAAGAATGATGCCAGAACCACTGCTGCATTCTTATATGAGTAAGTATTCGTAAGGTATGGACTGCCAATAGAGATTGTCAGTGATCGGGGAACTCATTTCCTCAACGAGGTAATAGAGTATTTACTTAATGAGTTTATGGTTATCCATAACAAATCAGCTCCCTACCACCCACAAGCAAACGGACAAGCTGAGCGTACGAATAAAATTCTTAGCTCGATACTGACCAAAGTGGTTAGTTCAGGCAACACCAACTGGGAAATGAATCTCCATGCAGCTCTATGGGCTTATCGAGTTTCATTCAAAACAGCTCTAAATGCTACACCCTTTAACCTTGTTTATGGTCTTGATGACATACTGCCAATAGAATTTCTATTGTCGACCTTAAGGGTAGCACAGACTCTTGAATGGACTGGACATGAATTGTCAGAAAGACTTGAAGATTTGGAAAAGCTAGATGAGCAAACGCTAACTGCGTAGCTTATATCTATGCACAAAAGAGGAAACAAAAACAATCTTTTGATTCCCACTTAATCACCAAAATTTTCAAGAAAGGGGACTTAGTTCTAGTCTATTCCCTTAAGCAACGCATTCCCAAGTTTAAGAAAAAGGGAAATGGACCATTTATCATTGAAGATGTATCTCCAAGTGGAGCAGTAAAATTGTCAACCATCGATGGTGAACCAATGGCTAATTGGATTAGTGGATGTCGTTTAAAGAAATACAATTTGCCACTAACCAATGAATTGTTAGAGAGAATGTATGCAGCCAAACAAAGGAAGATGAAGCGACAACAGGTTATTGATGAAGCCCAAGAGGAAGCTAGACTTCGAGTACTCAAGCGTAAAGCTGCTCTCAGGAATCAACAGATACCGATTCCCATCAACACTTTGGAAATAGATGATCGACAATAGAATTACCTAAATATTAAGTTTCAACAGATGACGACCGGTTAGATGGAATGGATCTCCGCATCAAAGTACATCTCAACAATCATAGCACCAATGCTTTGGTAGACACAGGAGCTAGAGTGAATGCAGTCAGTTATTCCACATACAAAAAAGCAACAAGTCAAGCATTAATCGCGGGAATAACGACAATCAAAGGATGCAACAAGAACCCAACTCCAACATTGGAAGTAGTCAACTTGAACATGGTAGTACATGGATGCTCATGTCCGCATCAATTTGTATGCTTGCCAGATGAACACATGAATGAGACGATGATTCTTGGCATTCCTTGGATGCATACATACAAAGCAGTACTAGATTGGGATACAAATCAGCTAAAGCTATCACTTAAGGGAGGGCAACTCATTGTTCCTATTGCACCAAGAAAAGAGGAATGGAAAAGATACAATCAGAGTCCCAATCCACGAAGTAAATCTTCTCCATCCCCTCGACAAACAAATGCTACAAGTAGCATGCAAGGAGTCAGACAAATTTGGGTACCAAAAACACAACTTGTGGATAAACCAAATCAGATCTGGGTGCCTAAAATTTCACCAAAGAAACAGAAGACGGTTCCAAGGATTCAAGCACAGAATCGACCATCTATGAACAAGGAACCTAACATGAAAAAGGTTTGAAAGAAAAAAGAGCACTTATCTTCTCTACACAACGTGAAACCAATCAAACAGAGGCGAGTTAAGTCTAAACAGACTCTCAAGAACCATGCAGCAAACAGACCGAGCTACCGGTGGCGAGAAAAAGCCCGACAAACGTCTAAAATGCTCCCCACAGCTCAAGCAATCAGTGTGCTTAAACACCCTGATGGTACTATCAAACAGAGATCACAAAGGCTACAGTATTTGCTCTTTGGAATACATCAACAGCAAACCTCGCCATCGAAAACCCTTGAGTTACTTACTCAAGACCCAACTCTTGCACAGCATGTTGAGTTGAATTGCATTAATCTTCATATCATGGTAGGGCCAATCACGGCTATGCATAGACACAATTGTTCAACCCATGCACACAAGTCGTCCCGGAGAATGCCATCTAGGAGGGGTGGAAGGATACTACTAAATGGCAATGTTTGAAGAGGGAGGAAAAAAGTTTCATGTTAACGTGTGATTTTTTTGCAAAACTACCTAATAATGCCCTTATAATTCATCAAAACAAGGGAAAATTGAACCCACAGTTGACCTTTTGCAGCGCCGTTTCACACGAGACATGAGGGGTAAGTTCCTTACTAATCAATGATCCATTTTGTACGGCCTGTAGCTAGTCTAAATCCCTAGAAAAAACCCTAGAATCCGAGCAGTGTACGAAGACCTACGACCTAAAAGTGACCATAGCGGCTTGTCAGCTTGACCAAATTGGATGGGATTTGAACCATAGCATGCCCTAATATAATAGAACTATTTCATACCATCAGATGATCATTTGGCTGGGGTCAAGGGGGTCCTCAGTAGAGAATTAGGGTTTTTTGAGACATGTCAGAATTCCGACCTGACCCCACAGATGGCTTGCTAATGAGGCTCATATACAATGTATATGATTGGTTTGGAGAAATCCATCGAGTAAAGCCCTCAAAAAGCGGAAAATGCCTCGAAGGTTACAAAGCCATACGAGGCCAAACTGACTCCAAATGAGCCAGAATTGGACAGGTAGCTTCACGATGATGTTACGGACAAGTCCAAAGCCTCAAAGTTGACCGACAGACCCAACAGACAGAGTAGTCACAAAAGATGGTGATTTCAGAGTCAACAGAGCATAAAGTGATGCCTGCATGACCAAACTTGACTAAATTCAATTTTTGACTTGTATTAGGTGTATGAAACATGTTTAGGTCAAAATTTATGTGAATTACAAAGTTTTTGTCACTGTTGTAAATAATCGCGATTATTTACTTTTGCAACATTTTTGCATGGAAATTGTCAATTCACCTCACCTATCATGTGTACACACCTATCACATGCCAAAAATCAAGTATGAGCCAAAATGACCACCCATTACTTGCAAAAATGCCAAAAAACGCAAAGAAGTCTCTGAAAGCCAAAATTATGGTTATGAGCAACTTTTCTTGATCCAAATCACCTCATAATTCATAACCAAGGTTTATATCATGCCTAGAACCAGTCTATGCCAAAAAATGTCATTTTGGAAAGAAAAGTTAATAATCGCGATTATTTACTTTTTGGCCAAAATGGGGCAATTTTGAAAAGTTGATCCAAAGTACATGATGTGATAATCCCACTAGCCAATTTTGAGTCAATTTGGATTTCAAAATCTCAAATTTCCTTTATATCTACTGTTTCAGAGACCTAAAGCCAAAATCTGGTACCATTTCCACCCTGTACATCCAAATGAGCCCAAATTTCCCTCAGAGCATGTGATTGGCACTTACTTCAAGCCTATAAAGCCAAAATTGCAAAAAAGTTGGAAATTTTTCCAGCTGTAAATAATCGCGATTATTTACTTTTGATGCAAATTTTTGTTTTGACCATACAGCATCTGTGCTTGTTCAAAAATTGATTTGAAGCAATTTGGACCATATTATCAGCATTTCAGTCTAAAAGGACATTCTGGAGAAAAATCGGACAACTCTGCTAACTTTGCACTCTATTCACTGAACAGGAGCAATGCAAGTCGCGGAGAAGGCCAAGAAGAAGTTAAACCAAAAGGAAAAACTGCAAGAACTGCCACCGTATCACAACTGGACCCTGCGTCAGTAAAGGCATCTTATCTTTCTAAGGAGCAGTTAGAAGAACACCACACCACGGTCTTCACGGGTAGATTTAAGAGTGAAGAAGGGCATCCGGTGGAGTTGTAGATCTTGCCCAAAGAGGTTTATGATGTCACAGCAAAGCCAGAAACCAAAGAGGCTAACCGCAGGTTGGGACTCCAACACTTCTATGAACAGGAGCCCTGCGAAGTAGACTTTCAGAAGGCTTATGAGCTTCTGTCCACCATCAAGGAAGACAGAACTGCTCAAATCTCAGACAACCAAGGAAATAAGGTAGAGGTTGTGATTACAAAGGAAATAGTGGCAGAGGCACTCAGATTGCCCACTGAAGGGATGATTATGCAGGCAAGAGATAGGAAAACAGCGGGCACGTTTACAAAGGAAATAGCTACGGCTACATTTACCGATCTCATCCACAAGCAGGTGGAAGAGCCAGCCCGTCTGTACCATCAACATTTCCATTTCCTGGCAAAAAGGCCACCAAGGTACACTACACCAAATCATGTCGTGGCCACCACTTTTACACAAGTTCGGAAGTCAACCACCAGACAGCCTGTGGACCACGCGCAATATGTGTTGACAACGCTGAAGGCCACTAAGAAGGAGGGAAAGATAACCTACTTGGGCGCACCTGAAGTCTTGACCAGAATAGCCTCTCATGCCATCGGCAAGGCCGACAATCTCCCGCCTAGAACACATGGATCTTGGCAGCTCCACCCTCTCCAAGATCTACAAGATCTGGTAAGCGATCATTTAAATCAGGTGATGAATCTGATGACAGTTCATCCGAGCAGCATAGCAGTGAAATCTCTGACAACGAAGAGAAAGAGCTAGGAGGGAAAAAATGAAGCGAAAAGCTGTGGCTGCTCACCAAGAGGAGCCAGCTCAAAAGCAAGCGAGATTTGAAAGAGAAAAAAAAGCATATCAGTGCACTAGGCAAGCACAAGGAAAAGACCCAGAAAAGTGGGTACCTACCGGCTTGAAGGGACCGCGAACGAAACATCATTCAAGGAAAGACGTCGAGGATCCTAAGGATCATTTAGAAAGAATCTACGAAGAGGCAGAGGCCTTGAAGCTGAAAGAGGCTGAAGAAGCGGCTAAGAAAGATGAAGAAGCGGCTAAGGAAGTTGAAGACGCGGCAACTAGAGAGCAAAGCCAACCATCTCCCCGACCCACCTCACCGCCGTCGGAACAACAAGATCAACCCATGCCCACTCCACCATCATCACCGCCAGGCTAAGAGACCATTGAAGAGGCCGAGACTGACAAGGCAACAGAGTCTGAGTTCACCAACCAAACTGAAGCTAAACAACAAACTGACCATGCCGAACAACATAAAGAAAAGGAAGCCGAACCAGAACCAGAACAGACAACCGAGGAAACTCACAAGCCGGCAGATGAAACTGATAAAGAGGAAGATAAATAAAAGGAGCAAACCACTACACATGCGGAAAAAACCAACATTGAGAAGGCAGGGAGGCCTACAATTGAAGAAACGGTAAGGGTTGAGACCACACAGCATGTCTCCACTCAACCAAAAACTGCCGAGGTTTCAAAACCTCAAGATGGCAAAGGAGAAGCAACCACCTCTATAGAAACACCAGCAATAACAACACAACAAGAAACAACACAAGAAGCTGCCGGCACATCCGAACTAGCAAGACAAGGGGAGTGGCAGTCTAATGATGAGGTCATTGTACAAGTGAACGAGTATGCAAGGTAGATGCAAATCATGACGGAGAAACTCCACTCAGCAGCCTTTAACCGCAGTACTAAGGCCAAAGAATTAGAAATGGTCATCAATGCTCTTCAAGGCGAGCTCGACGACAGAATGGCTACAATTACAGATCTCCAAAGGCAAGTACAAGAGCTCAAGGCTGAAGCATAACAACATCAATTAGCACGAGACAGCCAACAGAAGGAAATGGAGGAGTTAGGTGACCTCCTGACTAAGCTATCTGATGCCTGCAAATTGAAAGATGAGCAGTTGACAGAAGTGACAAATGAACTTCTCACCACTTCTCTGTCCGCTCAAAAGATTCAAGTATAATAAAATGTAGCCAACGCATCATTACAGTATTCGGAACAGAGGATTAATGATCAAGCCACTTTCTTGCGGCAATTAAGATAAAATCCAGCCGTGGCCTCGATCAAGGGTACAGATGAGGTGTATAAAGCACTTGAAAAGAAAAACAGAGATTTAGAGCTGGAGTTGAAGCTAGAGCACTCACAACGCAGAGACCTGGTGCTCATGCGGGTCGAAAGAGAGGAGGAGCTCCTTAAAGAGATTGCAGAATTGAAAAGAGTAAACCAACTCCTCAGAGATGGAAAGCCAGATATACAGGAGGAGGCATGCACTTCAGAGCCGCCCCAAGTGGAAATTCCCTCGGTCTCTTTTGCTGACTTTGCGACACAATCTACAGTAGAGCTGAGTGGGGAAGAAGATTTTCAAATCCCAGTCACAGAAGAAGACACGGTGCCGATGGTCCAGCTGTCAAAGGCTGAAGAAGATGCATTAAAAGAGAAGATTTCCTTGGAGGTAGATGAGCAGTGGAAAGCAGCTATGGATTGGGAGTTGAGAGTTTTACACTCTGTCAACGTCACACAGCTCACTCCCAATCAAATCAATGCCCAATGGTACCAACAATCCCTGCCATACCCTCTCATCAAGGTTGAACTCTTGCAGGTAAAGGAAAGATTATACCAAGATATGCAAGAAGATGGAGCAGATCAAGACCACCCGAAGTGGCGGCTAAACTGGTTGAACAAGAATCCAAGATACTTGATTCTGTTCACGAGAGCACCTGCGGCCATACAAAAGGATCCAACATTTTGTCATGTACCTCGAGTAAGGACATGGCAAGCACACGAAGCACTGCAGAGGAAGAGGCCCACATGGCTAAACTTTCCCATGCTGCCAGCTCCCGTGAGAGGTCAAGCAACAGAAGAATACATGGTGAAAACCCTAACGGGCGCCATGACATTCTTCAAAAGTCTCCCAGATCTCTCCTACGCAATGCTTTACAAAATCTGCAGGATGCTACTTACTTGTATACAAGTCTTCAATGATCCTGAGCAGACAGGAGCCCCATGGCTCTCATTTTTGGAAGGAAACAAAGGCCTCTGCTATGATCTAAGTGGGCAGCCCTCAGAGGAAGTTCTTTATGGCTTTTACGCTCGCACAATATGCTAGCTTTTGAGGAGGCCTTCTACACTGGCTTTTTCACCTAGCGAACGAAGATATTTGCGCCGGTAATAAGCAACCTCACAGCCAGATTTGTAGGCTACTCGGCAATAGAACTCAAAAACAAAGTCACTATCCAGTTTTTGCAGGTGCCAAACAAAGAACGCAAAATCAGATATGAAAAAGCACTGGAAGCACTGAAGGACCGCCTCCCCCGCCGTCAACCCGATTATTACTTCAGCCCATAAAGCTGTGTCAAGGGCGACACGGGCGAGGAGGGGGGGAATGTTAGCAGCAAGCTAATGTGGATACCATTTTTCGGAGTTCTCCTTGTAAAAACAATTATTATTTTGATAAATCGAGAATATTGTAACTCCTATTTTCTTGATAAACCTTGTAATTAATGAGCCGGGGCTACAAGCTTCCAGATTGTATCAGCCATTCAATTCCCAGCTTTGGTAGAACTCCAGATTATCACTTTTGACCACCCAAAAATCTTGGCTAAGGTATAAAAGCCAGTTTCTGTAAGTTTTTTGGATAAGAAATACACAGCGTGAGCTAACGGCGCTCACTTCTCTCCTTCTCGCGCTTCCTACTCCCTCTCCGGTTGTCACATTGCAAATGCGTTTTTTGCATTGCAACCGCAAGTAAGAGCTCTACGCATTGACGTAAGCCATTCACAATATTTCGTAGCTTTTGGCGTCGTCGACCTGCGGCCTAATTTCATCATAACTAGAAAATTACACTTTTGAAATGAAAACTAAGCATAGGCGGGGTATTGGGGCATCATTGCTAATCATTTAGATGCATTTTGGATTGAAAACGACTAGGTAAAAAATCCACTGCTGCTAATAATCGTGATTTTGGAACTTGACCTAAAGTGGGGTTTGAGGCCATAGGCATGTGTGCTTAGGTCTTGTAAACTTGTCCTAGAAGTTTCGTTACGTTTGGATGTCATTTGATGCTGTAACGGATGTGATTTGCTTGTCGATTAGCGATTGGCTTTTGGTGATTTCAGTCACTTGAGTGTAGCTTGAGTTAGATGCGAGTTGTTAGTTGTTTTCCAAGAGCTTGACAACCTCTTGTAGCCTCTATGCACTAGTCGAGTCAGCTTCGTCCCATGGTTTGACAAATTAATCGTGGTTCTCGCTAATACTGCAATAAGATAGGATGGTGAGATTAGACATGCATCCCACATATCATCACCTTAGCTATCACTTGTACACACCTATTACATGCCAAATTTCGAGTATGAGCCAAAATGGTCAATTATAACTTGGAGAATTGCCAAAAAACACAAAGAAGTCTTTGCAAGCCAAATTCTGAGTTATAAGCCACATTTTTTTGATCCAAATCACCTCATATCACATACACAGGACAGGGTCTACACCATGCCTAGAACCAAGTTGCACCAAAAAATGTTCATTTTGATGAAAAAGTTAATAATCACGATTATTTACTTTTTTGCCAAGATGGAAGAAATTTGCAACTTTGCCGTCATAGGACCAAAGTACATGATGTCCTAAGCCCACTAGCCAAGTTTGAACAAATTTTGGAGCTCAAAATCTCAAAATTTCTTTACATCTACTGTTTCAAAGACCTAAAGCCTAAATCTGGCATCATTTTCATCCTGTGCACCCAAATGAGCCCATATTTCATTCAGAGTATCTAATTGATATATACTTCAAGCCTATAATGCCAAGTTTGCAAAAAGTTAAAAAAAAATAGTCAACTATAAATAATCACGATTATTTACTTTTGTTACCATTTTTTGTTTGGACTTCATGATTTTGATCTTACATGTTTTTATGCATCTATCCTTGTTCAAAAATTGATTTGAAGCAAATTGGACTCAAATTGTCAGCATTTCAGATTGAAGGATATTTCAGAGAAGAATCTGCCAAATTTGCTAACTTTGACACTCTATTCACTTAAACAGGAGCCACGCAAGCTGCAGAGAAGGCCAAAAAGAGGGTCTTGCAAAAGGAAAAGCTACAAGAGCTACCACCATACCAACTGGACCCAGTTCAATAAAGATGGCTAAAGTTACCTACCTGTCGAAAGAACAGCTTGAAGAGAATAACACAAAAATTTTCACAGGTAGGTTCAAAAGCGAAGAAGACATCAGGTAGAACTGCAACTTCTACCAAAAGAAGTATATGA
This sequence comes from Adiantum capillus-veneris, assembly GCF_014529385.1. Lineage (NCBI taxonomy): Eukaryota > Viridiplantae > Streptophyta > Polypodiopsida > Polypodiales > Pteridaceae > Adiantum > Adiantum capillus-veneris. The sequence goes on from NC_140957.1 coordinate 28,041,034, forward strand.
TGTCACAGCAAAGCCCAAGACAAAAGAAGCCAATAGAGGGCTTGGCCTCAGAGAGTTCTACAACAAGAGCCATGTGGAGTGGATTTCCAGAAAGCTTATGAAGCTCTTGTCCACAATCAAGGAAGATGGAACAGCCCAGATCTCTGCCAGCAAGGAAACAAGATAGAAGTGGTCATTACAAAAGAGATAGTGGCCGAAGCACTCAAATTGCCAAGAGAAGGGATGACGATGAGAGCAAGAGACAAAAAAATAGCAGGCACTCTCACTAACGAAACCGCTGCTGCTACATTTGCTGATATTATCCAAAAGCAAGTGGAGGAACCGGCAAGATTATATCATCAACACTTCCACTTCCTTACACGACACCCAATCATGCGGTTGCAACCACTTTTACACAAGTTCTAAAGTCGACAACCAGGCAACCTATCGACCACGTGCAGTACGTGTTGTCCACATTGAAGGGGACAAACAAAGAGGGTAAGATAACATATCTGGGAGCACCTGAAGTTCTTACAAGAATTGCCTACCATGCTTTCGACATGGCAGATAACTTGCCACCTGCCCTAGATCAGAACACATGGATCATGTCTGCACAACCATCCCCTCGAGCCACAAGATCTACCAAGCAAACTTACAAATCCAATGCAGAATCTGTCGAGAGCTCTCCAGAAAGACATAGCAGTGAAGGCTCCGACGATCAAGAAAAAAGAGTCCAAAGGGAAGAGATGAAAAGAAAAGTCGTGGCAGCACATCAGGAAGAGCCTCAACAAAAGAATGCCAGGTTTGATAGAGAGAAGCACTCTTATGAACAAAGCCGCCAAGCTCAAGGCAAGGACCCTGCGAAGTGGGTACCCATTGAAGTAAAAGGACCAAGAACAAAACACCATGCTAGGAAAGAGGCCGAAGACCCCACAGAGTTATTAGAAAGAATGTATCAGGAGGCAGAGGCATTGAAGCTGAAAGAAGCTCAAGAAGCAGAAAAGAAAGCTAAAGATGCGATGGTGCAGCAAAAACAAGCAGAAGAAGCAACCACACAAGGAGAATCCCAGCATGAACAAGGTGGGATGCCCCCAAGACCATCCTCACCATTTACAAAACAGCATGACCACCTAATGCCAAGCTCACCACCATCACCAACAAATAGGACCACACAAGCTGAGTCCACTAAGGAAAATGAGCCTGAATCGAAGGAAGCAGCAAAATATGCACAACAGGCAGCAAATACTCAGGAGCAAGCCAAAGCATAAGAACCAGAGCCGGAAAGAGAAGCAAGTCCTGCACAAGAGGAGTCGGCAAGGTTGGAGAAAACAAGGGAAAAGGAAATAGAGGAAACACCTTCTACCTCCACACAGCACAAAACAGCTGAGGCATCTAGGAAGCCTCAAGATGACAAAGCAGAAGAGGGCCAACCACAGCCTCAAGGGCAAGAACAACCAGCTACCACGACCCCACCAAGAGAATTTCAAGAGACTGTCGAAATGTCTAGGCAGCTATCACGAAGTGATGACTGGTAGCCCAATGATGAGGTAATCCTACAAGTCAATGAATATGCAAAACAAATACAGGATATGACGGAAAAACTCCGATCAGCAACACTTAGCCGCAGCACAAAGGCTAAAGAACTGGAGATGGTGATTGACGCTCTCCAAGGAGAGTTATAAGAAAGATTAAATTTCCTCACTTATCTGCAACAGCAAGTCTAGGATTTGAAAGCTGAAGCTAAACAACACCAGCTAACAAGCGACAAGCAGCAAAAGGAGATGGAAGAATTGGGTGAACTTCTCATGAAGTTGACAGATGCTTGCAAAACAAAAGACAAAAAACTGACAGAGGTTACTAACGAACTTCTAACAACAACTCTGTCAGTTCAAAAAATTCAAGTACAGTTGGATGTTGCGAATGCCTCCTTGCAATATTCAGAGTAGAGGATCAATGGTCAGGCAACTTTCTTGTGACAAATACAAGAAAATCTTGCAGTTGCCTCGATCAAAGAAATAGACGAAGTGTACAAAGCACTAGAGAAAAAGAACAAAGACCTCGAGCTAGAGCTAAAGCTGGAGCAGTCTCAATGTAGAGACCTATCACTAATGTGGGTGCAACAAGAAGAATAGCTGCTCAAAGAAATAGCCGAGTTACAACCAACTGCTGAGAGATGGACGACAGGAAACACATGAAGAAGTAGGAACTTCAGAACATCCACATATAGATATTCCCGCAGTCTCTTTTGCTGAGATGGAAACACAGCCAGCAGAAGGGCTAGGTGGCGAAGAGGATTTTCGAGTACCATTAACCGAAGTAGATAAAGTGCCAATGGTTCAGTTGTCAAAAGCTGAGGAAGATGCACTCAAAGAAAAGGTTACACAAGAGGCGGATGAGCAGTGGAAAGCAGCGATGGATTGGGAGCTGAGAGTTCTTCACTCTGTCAATGTTACTCAACTCACTCTCAATCAAATCAATGCACAATGGTATCAACAGTCAAAGAAAGACTTTATAAAGACATGCAAGTAGAAGGCGCAGATGAAGACCACCCTAAGTGGAGGAAGAGCTGGCTGAACAAGAATCCAAGATACCTGATTCTGTTCACAAGAGCACCTATGGCACTTCAAAAGGATCCAACCTTTTGTCTAGTACCAAGAGTAAGGACATGACAGGCACATGAGGCAATAACAAAGAAGCAGCCAACCTGGCTGAATTATCCAAAATTGTCAGCTCCAGAAAAGGGATCGCCAACAGAAGAATACATGGTGAAAACCCTAGTGGGCGCCATGGCATTCTTCAAAAGTCTTCCTGATCTATCATGTGTGATGCTTTATAAAATTTGCCGAATGCTGCTCACCTACATTGAAGTATTTCATGAGCCAGAGCAAGCAAGAGCCCCGTGGATTTCATTCCCTCGAGGGCAATAAAGGTTTATGCTATGATCTCAGTGGTCAACGTTTCGAAGAATTCCTCTATGGCTTCTACGCCCGATGCATGTTCTTACCTTCTCATAATATGTTAGCATTTGAGGAAGCATTCTACACAGGGTTCTTTACTTGGCGAACGAATATTTTTGGGCCAGTGTTCAGCAACCTGACATCAAGATTTGTCGGCTACTCCGCAGTTGAGCTTAAAAATAGTCACTGTGCAGTTTTTGCAGGTGCCAGACAACGAGCAAAAGATCATATATGAAAAGGCTCTACATGCACTTAAGACCGCCTTGCCAACCGTCAACCTGAAGACTATTTTAGCCCATAAAGTTGTGTGAAGGGACAACACAGGCGAGGAGGGGGGAAATGTTAGCAGCAAGCTAACTTGGACACCATTTTTTGGAGCTCTCATTGTAAAAACACTTATTATTTTCATAAATTGGAAACTCCTATTTTACGGATAAACCTTATAATTGATGAGCCGAGGCTACAAGCTTCCAGATTGTATCAACCTATCTTTACCCATCTTTAGTTAGAGCTCCCAGATTATTAGTTTTGACCACCAAAAACCTTGGCTAAGGTATAAAAGCCATTTTTTGAAAGTTCTTTTCAACTTTTGGATAATGAAATACACAGCGTGAGCTAACGGCACTCTTCCTACTCCCTCCCCGGTTGTCACATTGCAGTCGCGTTTGTTGTGTTGCAACCGCAGGTAAGAGCTCTACGCATTGACGTAAGCATTTCAGAGTATTTCGTAGATTTTGGCGTCACCGAATTTCATCATAAGTAGGAATTTAAGCTTCAAAATCAAAAACTAAACATAGGCGGGGTATTGGGGCATCATTGCTAAGCATTTAGGTGCATTCTTGGTCGAAAATGACTAGGTCAAAAATCCACTGCTGTTAATAATCGCAATTCTTGCACTTGACCTAAAGTGGGATTTAAGACCATAAGCATGTGTGCTTAGGTCTTATAAACTTGTCCCAAAATCTACTAAATTTAGACTATCTCTAGTAAGTTTTAATTTTTCCTAAAGATTTTCATACTTCATACTTAGAATCTAATGACTAAATTTGACTATCCAAAAATTACACAGTTATTTCTTATTTTCAAACTCATATAATCACTCTAATGAATCCCGTTTTTCATGTACCTTTAATCAAGGTTGCTTGGGATAAATGTATTCCTTCTTGATCTATACCTTTGACTAGAATAAATTGAATAGCAATTATCCTTGCTCTTTTACACACTTCTCTCCTTTGGTTCCAAGACTTTGACTGAACTAAGTGTATAAGCACTTTAATCAATTTCACTTGTTCTCTATTATTGTCCCCATACCACCTAACTAATTAGTTTAAGATAGAAATACTTTAAGAAAGGAATTAATTTTCATGACATTGCCTCTCCCTTGAAATCATTTTCGTCCTCAACTATGGAGTAGAAAAAATAAATTCATAGCCAATTACTTTATTTTCGATAGAGGATCCCTTTTTACCCTGTAAATTCAAAGATCTAGTACTTTCATGCAAATAGAATGGAATTAGTTAATCAAACGAAGGTTTTCCATCAAGAGGATTCTTTAGAGGAGAGCCATAGGTAGTGCAAGGTTGATTTCATAGCATCATTTACACATTAAAACATCAAATCATGAACATAGCCTGAAGAGAAATTCACATTAAAATTGATAACTTTTTGAGGACCGAATTTACTTTGAGTCGGTCTCCCCCCCCCCCCCCCCCCAAAAGGACTTTTGTATTATAATTCTCACAAGGAGATGGATTTTAAAATACAAGGTTGTGCTCTTACAAAGCTTCTTTGAATCTTTCTAGATGATGAGCTTCATGGTCCCATTAACCCACACATGATGTAACCCTGAACACCCTAAAGGGGAGAAAGGACTATGGGGATGGAGATGGATGAAGGTGGAGAGAAGTATTATTTAAGCAAAGAGATAATATTTTTTAGTATGCATACTCTAAGAGGAATGTTTTAGCATAGCTAGAGTAACAGAGAGAAATAAGAAGAGCCTTTATGTATTCACTTGCTTGAGTTTGCATCCATAGCCAAGTGCCTGATCATAGAGACCATCTCTTGAGCTCCCGTGTGTGTGTGTGTGTGTGTGTGTGTGAGTGTGAGAGAGAGAGAGAGAGAGAGAGAGAGAGAGAGAGCTTGCTTGGCTACAAGGGCACATGAGAGTGTGAGAATGTGTGAGAGAATGCCCAAAAATACCTACAAGCCCTCTCCTTTTGGCTCTTCACCCCACTTGCCAAAATTCTCAAAATGGAATGTTGATTACATGGACCAATGATAAGTGAAGATTTAAAGTGAAACTTGATGCATGATCAAACAATTGTCTTCCCTTGCTATCCTTAAAAAAACTCACCTGTCCTCCTTTTGACTTGTCTTTGGCTAAAAAACACGATCACACACTTGTCCCTCTATCCATTAAGCATATGTGAGCCACTTTGGACATGTGGCCTAGCCTAACATGGAAGTGAAGGACTAGAGTCAACTTTTTGAATAGGGAAGGCCTGATCTAACCTTAGACTTTTACTAACCGTATACTTTTACTTTCCCCTTGTATTAATTAAAAACCATAGTCTTACCTCTAATTTAACTAGCTCATGTGCAAGACCTTTGGACTACCCTTTGGAGGCTTTCTGAAGCTTGACCGGTCCTAGAGTCTACCTGCTAATTTACAACCTGCTAAAATAGGATGGACTCTCCTAAAAATTAAACTTATCCTTGGGCTTTGAAGCTTCTTCTTCCATGCAAAACTTTAGCGCAGTCCTTGGGAGGCACTACAAAGCTAGTCCCAAAACCTCCTAGATTTAGACATGCTAAATTTAGACTATCTCTAGGAAATTTTAATTTTACCTAAGGCTTCCCAAAATTCATACTTAGAGTCTAATAAGTAAGTTTGATTACTTAAAATTTACACGATTTGTTTCTAATTAACTCATTAATTGCTCTAATTAACCCCCCTTGTCATGTACCTTTGATCAAGGTTGGGATAAATTTATCTCTTCTTGATTTGTACATTTGACTAGAATAAATTAAATAGCAATTATCCTTTCTATTTAAAGAATTATTTCCTTTGGTCCCAAGTCTTTGATTGAGCTAAGTCTATAAGAACTTTAATCAATTTCACTTATTCTCTTTTATTTTCCCCAGACTTAAGCGGCGAATTTCAGACAAAAAATCATACTTCTAGAAAGTTGCCTCCCCCTCAAAATCATAGTTGTCCTTGACTATGGAGTAGGGAAAATAAAGTCATAGCTAGACTTGTAAAAATCAACATTCTTCCATGATGGGATTAATTCCACTTGGCACTTGGAAGGCTCGGCTCTTGCAAGTATGTATTACTTAGCCCATACATCTTCCAAAGTAGATTGGCAAAGTCTACTCGGTGCTTGAGAGACCACATCACATAATTTGCATGAAAAAGTAATGTATGAATCGCATGTTCCCCTTATGCAGGTCATAGAGGGATTCAAGCTGCTCTCAAAGGAGTAGAAATGTGCTTTTATTGCCCAACAATGAAGGCAAATGCATTGTATGTCACAAGACAAAGTATGAAAGAGGAAAGCAGCCTAGCCTGCTTCAACCATTGCCTAAACCTGATTCCCCATGGGACTAGAGTATATCCATGGATTTCATGTTTGATTTGCCAAGGTCTATTCATGGGAATACGGGAATATGAAAAAATTAGACTGGTTTAGTAAAAAGGCGTTCAAAAGGCTCATTAAAGTACACCATATGGCAACCCTCTTCATATCACAGATCTCTAAGTATCATGGTCTACCAACATCCATAGTATCCAGGAATGACTAGTAATGTTTGGACAGGTCTCTGTGAGAATCTGGATAGTAAGTTGAATTTCTCACTGACCTATCACCCACAAATAAATAGCCAAAGTGAAATAACAAACTTGACCATTATTGATATACTCAAAGCCTGTGTTATAGAGGTACATCAAAGAGATCAATGAGAAAAGTATGTGTCCTTAGTAGAATATGGGTACAATAAGTGTTAGGTAACTTCAATTTATAAGCTGATTCATTTATGGGCTTCAAAATTTGAAATGGACCATAATCTCTTTTTTCTAGCTTAGCATAATATTTTTGATGACCCATTGGGCATCCTTGTCTTCCCTTGCCTATTGTATGGCTTAGGCGTACTTTGGGAAACTAAAGCATTACCTAATCATTTATTTGAAGGTCAAGGCTCTTATAACTTTTGTTTTTGTTGCGTGATTAATATAGCTTCCTTAATCTTATTAAAAGATTCTTTAAGATCTCTATTACACCCATTAGCATCAAAGATCTTTCCAAGCGCCTTGACTATTAATGGGAGCTTGGGTCTTTCTTCAATAACTTTGAAGGATGCCTAAGCTATAGAATTATGGACAATATTATTGTATTTTACTAAAGGAAAATACTTTTTCCATTGATCGCTTTGACTCAGCTGTGTAACATAGGCTTTGAGTAGATCAATAACGGTCAAGTTTTCTATTTTCCTTTGGCTATGTGTCATTTGTGTGTGATGGGCCAAGGAAAAATTCAACTTAGTAGATTCTCAAAGAGACCTTTCAAAACATAATTTGTCATTCCTTGGGATACTATGGTTGTTGGTAGGCATATGGTGTGCTTTAATGGACTTTTAACCGATATAAAATGTTCTTGTTTACTAAACCGGTCTACTATCATCCATATTCTTGTATTCCCATAAATAGACCTTGGCAAATTAAACATGAAGTCCATGGATATGCTCTCCCATGGGGAATCAGATATAGGCAATGGTTGAAGTAAGTAAGGCTGCTTCACTTGTCATATTTTTCTTTTTGACATACAATGCATTTGGCAACATAGTCTTGTATGTTTGCCTTCATTGTTGGCCGATAAAAGCACATTTCTACTCCCTTGAGAGTAGCTTGAATCCTTATATGACCCCCATAATAGGGATCATGAGGCTCATACATAACTTTTTCACGCAAACTATGTGTAATGCATAACATATTTCCATAGAGAAGATAACAATCTTGCACATTGTATGGTTCCTCTTTCTTCCCTAGAGCAATAGATAATATTAGATCTTTGAAGTCTAGATCTATAGCATACTCATCTATCGAAGATGATAGATCATTTTGACTAGCTATTGATATAACATTCACCTTTGGTCTATGTGAAAGAGCATTGGCCACTTGTTTTGTGCTTACCAAATATGTCAGCAATATGAAAATCAAACTGTGAGAGAGTGTTTTCCCACCTCATCATTCTTGTCACTCAATTTAGTTTGCATCAAAAAGTACTTAAGAATTTTTTGATCTATGTGAAAAATAAATGGAATGCCTTTGAGATAATGCTTCCAAGTGTTTAAGGCATATAAGATAATTTGTAGCTCTTTTTCATATATGCCTAGACTCTTTTCTTTGTCATTTGACTCCTATTTTCATATGATATGGCATGCCCTTCTTGAAGTAACACAGCCCAAGGCGTTGTCTATAAGCAAGGACATCCAGTAAAAGTACAATGTAAACCTTGCAAAAGCTTACAAATGACACATGTCAAAGGAAAGGACTAGGTATGAACAAAAATGTTTCATGTCAAAGGTAATAACTAGGTATGAAATAGCATTTTTTATATATGCCTAGATTATTTTCTTGGCCAATTAATCTTCTACTTTCATATAGTATGACATGCCCTTCTTGAAGCAACATAGCCCGAAGGCATTGTCTATTATAAGCAGGGACATCCAGTTAAAGTTCAATGTAAACCTTGTAGAGGGATTCAAGATGCTCTCAAAGGAGTAGAAATGTGCTTTTATTGCCCAACAATGAAGGCAAATGCATTGTATGTCAAAAGACAAAGTATGAAAGAGGAAAGCAACCTAGCCTGCTTCAACCATTGCCTAAACCTGATTCCCCATGGGAGAGTATATCCATGGATTTCATGTTTGGTTTGCCAAGGTCTATTCATGGGAATACGAGAATATGAAAAAAGTAGACCAGTTTAGTAAAAAGGAGTTCAAAAAGCTAATTAAAGTACACCATATGGCAACCCCCTTCATATCACAGATCTTTAAGTATCATGGTCTATCAACATCCATAGTATCCAACAATGACTAGTAATGTTTGGAAAGGTCTCTTTGAGAATCTGGATAGTAAGTTGAATTTCTCATTGACCTATCACCCCAAATAAATAGCCAAAGTGAAATAGCACACTTGACCATTATTGATATACTCAAAGCCTGTGTTATAGAGGTACATCAAAGAGATCAATGGGAAAAGTGCTAGGTAACTTTAATTTAAAAGCTGATTCATTCATGGGCATCAAAATTTGAAATGGACCATAATCTCTTTTTTCTAGCTTAGCATAAGATTTTTGATGACCCATTGGGCATCCTTGTCTTCCCTTGCCTATTGTATGGCTTAGGCGTACTTTGGGAAACTAAAGCAATACCTAATATTTCTATTTGAAGGTCAAGGCTCTTATAACTTCTGTTTTTGTTGCGTGATTAATATAGCTTCCTTAATCTTATTAAAAGATTCTTTAATATCTCTATTACACTCATTAGCATCAAAGATCTTTCCAAGTGCCTTGACTATTAATGGGAGCTTGGGTCTTTCTTCAATAACTTTGAAGGATGCCTAAGCTATAGAATTATGGATAATATTATTGTATTTTACTAAGGGAAAATACTTTTTCCATTGATAGCTTTGATCTACCTGTGTAACATAGGCTTTGACTAGATCAATAACGGTCAAGTTTTCTATTTCCCTTTGGCTATATGTCGTTTGTTGTGATGGGCCAAGGAAATATTAAACTTAGTAGATTCTCAAAGAGACCTTTCAAAACATAATTTGTCATTCCTTGGGATACTATGGTTGTTGGTAGGCATATGGTGTGCTTTAATGGACTTTTAACCGATATAAAATGTGCTTGTTTACTAAACCGGTTTACTATCATCCATATTCCTATATTCCCATGAATAGACCTTGGCAATCCAAACATGAAGTCCATGGATATGCTCTCCCATGGGGAATTAGATATAGGCAATAGTTGAAGTAAGCAAGGTTGCTTCAACTGTCATATTTTTCTTTTTGACATACAATGCATTTGACAACATAGTCTTGTATGTTTGCCTTCATTGTTGGCCGATAAAAGTACATTTCTACTCCCTTGAGAGTAGCTTGAATCCTTATATGACCCCCATAATAGGGAGCATGAGGCTTATACATAACTTTTTCACGCAAACTATGTGTAATGCATAACATATTTCCATAGAGAAGATAACCATCTTGCACATTGTATGGTTCCTCTTTCTTCCCTAGAGCAATAGCTAATATTACATCTTTGAAGTCTAGATCTATAGCATACTCATCTATCATAGATGATAGATCATTTTGAGTAGCTACTGATACAACATTCACCTTTGGTCTATGTGAAAGAGAATTGGCCACCATTTTTGTGCTTACCAAATATGTCAGCAGTATGAAAGTCACAATGTGAGAGAGTGTTTTCCCACCTCATCATTCTTGTCACTTAATTTAGTTTGCATCAAAAAGTACTTAAGACTTTTTTGATCTGTGTGAAAAATAAATGGAATGCCTTTGAGATAATGCTTCCAGGTGTTTAACGGACATAAGATGACTTGTAGCTAGACTCTTTTCTTCATATATGCCTAGACTCTTTTCTTTGTCATTTGACTCCTATTTTCATATGATATGGCATGCCCTTCTTGAAGTAACACAGCCCCAAGGCGTTGTCTATAAGCAAGGACATCCAGTAAAAGTACAATGTAAACCTTGCAAAAGCTTACAAATGACACATGTTAAAGGAAAGGACTAGGTATGAACAAAAATGTTTCATGTCAAAGGTAAGAACTAGGTATGAAATAACATTTTTTAGATATGCCTATATTATTTTCTTGGTCACTTAATCTCCTACTTCCATATAGTATGACATGCCCTTCTTGAAGCAACATAGCCCCAAGGGATTGTCTATTATAAGCAGGGACATCCAGTTAAAGTACGATGTAAACCTTATAGAGGGATTCAAGCTACTCTCAAAGGAGTAGAGATGTGCTTTTATTCCCCAACAATGAAGGCAAATGCATTGTATGTCAAAAGAAAAAGTATGAAAGAGGAAACAGCCTAGCCTGCTTCAACCATTGCCTAAACCTGATTCCCCATGAGAGAGTATATCCATGGATTTCATGTTTGCTTTGCCAAGGTCTATTCATGGGAATACGGGAATATGAAAAAAGTAGACCGGTTTAGTGAACAGGCGTTCAAAAAGATCATTAAAGTACACCATATGGCAACCCTCTGCATATCGCAGATCTCTAAGTATCATGGTCTACAAACATCTATTGTATCCAGGAATGACTAGTAATGTTTGGACAGGTCTCTGTGAGAATCTGGATAGTAAGTTGAATTTCTCACTGACCTATCACCCACAAATAAATAGCCAAAGTGAAATAACAAACTTGACCATTATTGATATACTCAAAGCCTGTGTTATAGAGGTACATCAAAGAGATCAATGAGAAAAGTATGTGTCCTTAGTAGAATATGGGTAGAATAAGTGTTAGGTAACTTCAATTTATAAGCTGATTCATTTATGGGCTTCAAAATTTGAAATGGACCATAATCTCTTTTTTCTAGCTTAGCATAATATTTTTGATGACCCATTGGGCATCCTTGTCTTCCCTTGCCTATTGTATGGCTTAGGCGTACTTTGGGAAACTAAAGCATTACCTAATCATTTATTTGAAGGTCAAGGCTCTTATAACTTTTGTTTTTGTTGCGTGATTAATATAGCTTCCTTAATCTTATTAAAAGATTCTTTAAGATCTCTATTACACCCATTAGCATCAAAGATCTTTCCAAGCGCCTTGACTATTAATGGGAGCTTGGGTCTTTCTTCAATAACTTTGAAGGATGCCTAAGCTATAGAATTATGGACAATATTATTGTATTTTACTAAAGGAAAATACTTTTTCCATTGATCGCTTTGACTCAGCTGTGTAACATAGGCTTTGAGTAGATCAATAACGGTCAAGTTTTCTATTTTCCTTTGGCTATGTGTCATTTGAGTGTGATGGGCCAAGGAAAAATTCAACTTAGTAGATTCTCAAAGAGACCTTTCAAAACATAATTTGTCATTCCTTGGGATACTATGGTTGTTGGTAGGCATATGGTGTGCTTTAATGGACTTTTTAACCGATATAAAATGTTCTTGTTTACTAAACCGGTCTACTATCATCCATATTCCTATATTCCCATGAATAGACCTTGGCAATCCAAACATGAAGTCCATGGATATGCTCTCCCATGGGGAATTAGATATAGTCAATGGTTGAAGTAAGCAAGGCTGCTTCACTTGTCATATTTTTCCTTTTGACATACAATGCATTTGGCAACATAGTTTTGTATGTTTGCCTTCATTAATGGCCCCTGATAAAAGTACATTTCTACTCCCTTGAGAGTAGCTTGAATCCCTATATGACCCCCATAACAGGGATCATGAGTCTTATACATAACTTTTTCACGCAAACTATGTGTAATGCATAACATATTTCCATAGAGAAGATAACCATCTTGCACATTGTATGGTTCCTCTTTCTTCCCTAGTGCAATAGCTAATATTACATCTTTGAAGTCTAGATCTATAGCATACTCATCTATCATAGATGATAGATCGTTTTGAGTAGCTATTGATACAACATTCACCCTTGGTCTATGTGAAAGAGCATTGGCCACTTGTTTTGTGCTTACCAAATACGTAAGCAATATGAAAATCAAACTATGAGAGAGTTTTTTCCCACCTCATAATTCTTGTCACTCAATTTAGTTTGCATCAAAAAGTACTTAAGACTTTTGTAATCTATGTGAAAAACAAATGGAATGCCTTTGAGATAATGCTTCCAGGTGTTTAAGGCACATAAGATGATTTGTAGCTTGTTTTCATATATGCCTAGACTCTTTTCTTCGTCATTTGACTCCTATTTTCATATGCTATGGCATGCCCTTCTTGAAGTAACACAGCCCCAAGGCGTTGTCTATAAGCAAGGGCATCCAGTAAAAGTACAATGTAAACCTTGCAAAAGCGTACAAATGACACATGTCAAAGGAAAGAACTAGGTATGAACAAATATGTTTCCTGTCAAAGGTGAGAACTAGGTATGAAATAACATTTTTATATATGCTTAGATTATTTTCTTGGTCACTCAATCTCCTACTTTCATATAGTATGTCATGCCCTTCTTGAATCAACATAGCTCCAAGGCATTGTCTATTATAAGCAGGGACATCCAGTTAAAGTACAATGTAAACCTTGTAAATGCTTACAAATGACGCATGTCAAGGGTAAGAGTTAGGTATGAAAAAACAACTTTCATAAAGATATTTGTTCAGTTTTGACTCTAAGATTTCTTTTTAATGTTCATAAGTTTTTTTCTAAGTGTATACATACAATAAATCATGCTTCCAGCAGACATATTTTTCTCAAGCCTACTATGAAATATGATTATTGGCTAAGTAGATTATGTGCTTGCAAAAACATAGTCTCTCAAGCTCCAAGTAGACTATGCCAATTTACTCAACAAGATGTAAGGGCCCTACTCCATATTCAAGGATGATTATGTATCTTCACTAATTTGAGAATTTTGGCAAGTGGAGGAAAGAAAAAAAAGGAGAGGGCTCGTGGGGATTTTTGGGCATTCTCTCTCAGTACGTTCTCACACTCTCATCTTCCCTTGTGGCAAAGAAATCTCTCTCTCTCTCTCTCTCTCTCTCTCTCTCTCTCTCTCTCTCTCTCTCTCTCTCTCTCTCTCTCTCTCTCTCTCTCACACACACACACACACACACACACACACACACACACACACATAGGAGCTTAAGAGATGGTCTCTATACTTGGTTATGGATGCAAATCCAAGCAAGTGAATACATGAAATCTCTTCTCCTTTTTTGATGCTATTGTTATCGCTATGCTAAAAGCTTGCTCATAGAGTGAGCATACTAGTGAAAAATTATCTCTTTGCTGAAAGAATACTTCTCTCCACTTTCATCTACCTCCATCCCCACAATTCTTTCTCACCGCTAGGGTGCTTAGGGCTTGGGAAGGAGGGTTACATCATGTGTAAATAATGGGATTGTTGAAGCCATACTTAGCAACTTCCTTATTTTTAGTCAAATGTTTGTAAGTTCAAGCTTTATTCAGTAATTTTGTAATGCAAAAGAAGTGAAACCTCTTCAGATCATGGGTGGGTGTTATCCCAAGGAGTTGTATCATTTTGAATATGTTCAATGAAGGAGAAAAGAGAGTTTTTCACCTGTGTACTGTGTCCATGCTGTTCTAGGTAATCTATTTTTAGTCACTGCGTAGTCACCTATTTATTTCTTCATTCTAGTTTTGGTCCTAAGGCATTGTTTGTAAATGCTGTGAATGGTGCACTTAGAGTAGACGTGTATGTATCTTTTGGCAATCTCCCACAACCCCAATAATACTTGGCGATCCCATTGATTGTGGAGAGTATTCAATCGGCAAATTGGGCAATGGGATTGATTAGGGCTAATGGAGACTGAAATTGATGAGTTCCTGAAGTAGTTTTCTCATTGGACTAAAGAGGAAGAAAGAGAGGAGTATAAAAAATTCTTTTGGATGCATATTTTGACTTACTCCCATATGACTAGAGATATAACATTGCGCTAAGAATTCATCAGTATTGAGCCAGTCGTTCTATTCCCTTTGGGGCCTACAAGAATTTAAAAAAATGCATGAGTGGTTCAGGTAACCAGTCAACAATCACCACTTATGGAACCAGATTTTAGAAGAGAAGATGGGATGCTTGGCTAGATGCTCAAATTCAAAGATCAGGGGGAGACCCAAGGGATGATATCCTTGAAGCTATAGTGATCATAGAATTTCCACCAATGATTGAGGGGACAGAGTCATAAGAGTCCAACCATACAAGGGGAAACCAAAAATAGGAAGCAAGGGAAATTTCATCACCTAAGCCATAAGAGTAGGGAAGGACCTGAGAAGCTCCTAACAGGGTTATCCACCAATTTCTTGGAGTTCAAGAAGTCCATCAATTTTTGAAGGCAAAGAAACAATTGAATTCCATACACCTTCATTGGTATTAGCCCCATTACCACCTCTGACATTTAGCCCATTGGGAGGTCAACTACCTCCTCAATCACCAGAAATGGCTCAACCACCACTCAATCCTAAAGTAGGGGTAGCAAAATTCAGTGGGAGAGGATCCCATGATGATGACAGTCATGTGGGGTAGTTTGAGACTAGGTGGTTTGCAAGTGGTTATGAGGTGTTATACAATGATGCAATCAAGAAGGATCAGTTTGTAGCAACTTTGCAAGGGAAGGCTATGATATCATTCATGCAATATAGAATAACAGACTTTCTAGATTATGACAATTTGAAAAGAAGATTTCTGGCAAGATTCAGGGCAGAGAAGACACCTGAAGTGTCTTGAACAAAATTATGAAAGTTAACAAAAAGATTTATTGGTGGAAGACTATGCACAACAATTCAAGAATTTGACAAATAGATTGCAAACAGATCAAAGACCATTTTGGGAGAAGTTGGGTGATTACTTTTGTAGAGGGCTCAAGCAGGAATTCAAGAGTACAGTTTCACGTTATGCACCTCTCACCCAACCACAGGACTTTGAGAATTTGGTAGATGCAGTAAATGAGATCTGAAAGAAGGTATGGGACAAGTGAGTAGAAGAAGACCAAGAAGGAGAAATCTAAGTAGGATTTGGATATTGAACAGGAAGATGCAGATGAAGATGATGATGATGATGATGATTAAAGAATCGATTTAGATGAAAATTTAGAAACTGATGAAGAGGATGATGATACATGGAATGCAAAGAAGAAAAGGAAGTCAAAGAAGAAGGAGGCCAAGTCAAAGAAGCAAAAGAGAGGGAAATAAAAAAATGGAAAATCGGATCATTAAGACTCTTCAAGCATTAATAGATTGATTTTGGAAAAGTTGAAGAACCTCCAACCTTCAGTATTTACAAATACTCCCAAGCCACCATTTTGTCAAGTATGCCAAAGACCCGAACATGATTATGATAATTGTTATTATAATCCTAATTTCATGGGAAGGAGGTTAGCATACATACTTGCCAAGATGGACTCAAGGGAAAATGTGGTGGCACCACAAACCTTTAGTCCTAAATTTCAAAATTTAGGTCCAACAAGAGCATTTCACTAGGGAAACTCGCAAAATGTACAGAGGTACCGCTATAGAATAACCCATCTCAACCTTGCATCTATTCTGGAACATTGGGACACATATAGGGACCTACATGTAACATGTGGTGTAAGCATAGAAATGAGAGGAGAATTCTAATAGTAAACTATACACCTAAAAATTCAGGAGCAGGTTTATCCAATGATGGAAGAATGAAGGCATCTGCTCAAGTCAATGTAGTACTCTTGGCAGAGATTCCCCTAGGAGTGGAGTAGGTACAGATTAATTCAATAGAAGAAAGTTGGAAGTGCAACCCTGAGATAGTCTATACAGGAGTGTTGATAGGAGGAGGTGACACCTTACATTTCTTTCAATGTGAGGCAAGCAGATACGCTGTGAGCAGTATGGAAACACACACAACGCCTCTATAATCACCTGACACATACTCTTGGGATAATACACACACACACACACACACACACACACACACACACACACTATGGGGCACCACTCGGCTTATACAACCCACTTGACCGAGACAGGGAACACACAGATGGAGTGAGAGGAGAAAGACTTTCCATTTGCCCACTCAAAACACACACACATACACACACACAAATAGCGCACACAATATGGATTAAATATGCCAGATACAATCACAAATTTGAGCAGAGGCTTCACTCTCACAGGAGAAACTTACACAACCAAAAAAATTAAAAAAACAATGAGGAATTTTGCAAAATGGATAGCACCATTGCATTTGGAACGGCCAAAACCCCCAGTCTACAATATCAAAGTGCTCAAATCCGAGCTCGGATGAGCAAGTTATTGGCCAAAACAGGCTCCAAAAATAGCAAAAATTGAGTTACAGCTGTTCATCCTCTTCTCTCCACATTTTTTTGGTTTTTTTTCAGGTTTTTCACTTTCCGCACTTCAGTTTATCCCTTGGCACCTTTGGCCTTTTGATTGACCTCAAACGGACCCCGAACAGGCCAAAAAATGGCCACGCAGTGCGTTTTTGTTACCTTTCTACATCCATCTGCACACTTGGCACTCAACTTTTCTCAATAATGCATCCCGCAATCATGTGAAGTGGCCCCCAAATATAGTTCTCATGATGACGTTTTTGCATAATTCATCACAAGAAAACACTCCCGTTGTGTCCTCGCTTATCCACGTGCAAGTCTTGATCCCATTCGACTTCCTGACGCCACTGGATGTCATCTGATGCACCTACTTACCTCATGGTGTGACCCTGGTGATATCTTCCTTGAGAAGTTTTATGCTCCACCAAATCCTCCTTATTATAGAAAAACACACTACTACTGGTGACAATGAAAATTGATGTACTATGTACACACTGTCCTAGCTGTACACATGTGGGGCCCACGTAACCACCTAGCTCTGGAAAATGGGCAATCCTTTATTTGATGCACCATGCATGTATATTTACATATGCGCAATCACTTCTTCCAAAGAACTCCTAACATAAATTACCCATCCCCTAGCATGCTAGATCATTCAGGATCAACAGCAGCAAAAAGAGATATGAGACTCGCCGCATCACAGGTCTCCTCATCCCTTACAGACATTACTTGTTCTGCAAACATCTCATCTTTCTCCACCATCATTAATCTAGCATAATATAATTTAATATGCAATCCATTTTCCCTTGACTAATGTAGAATCCCATCCAGGTTAGCCACCTGATATATACCATTTGGAAAACACTCAACTACCTTAAAAGGGCCTTCCCACTTAACTTGAAACTTCTTTTGGAACGTCTTGTCCAGCTTACTGTTGTAGCGCAAAAAACAAGTCATGTTTCTTGATACCCTTACTTTTGACCTTTTCATTTATCTTTTTTAA
This sequence comes from Adiantum capillus-veneris, assembly GCF_014529385.1. NCBI lineage: Eukaryota > Viridiplantae > Streptophyta > Polypodiopsida > Polypodiales > Pteridaceae > Adiantum > Adiantum capillus-veneris. The sequence goes on from NC_140957.1 coordinate 28,059,047, forward strand.
AGCCTTATCTTGGATTTGTCCATAATGTTCCAATGCGCTCATTCTATCCAATTGAACCTCTTGTAATTGTAAGAGCCTCTCTTTGAATGCATCACTGGACTGCCCAAGCAACTTCTCTAACATCTTGACCGTAGCCAACTCTACTTACACAGGCAATAGTGCTTCCTTTCTATATACCAAATGAAATGGAGCAAACCCTGTACCTGTCTTCATCGAAGTATGGTAAGACCATAATGCACTAGGCAATTCCAAATCTCAATTCTTTCCTTGGTGGTATGTCACTTTTGAAAGAATTTGTACCAACTCACCATTGAATCTTTCATTTAAGCCATTACATTGTGGATAATAAGGAGTGGTATACCGGTGCCTAATCTTCATCTTCACGCATAAAAAGTCTAATAGTTTAGCTCTAAATCTTGGCCCCTTATCTGAAAGTAGCTCCAGTGGCACCTCAAACTTGCAACATATTTCATCGTACACAAATTTTGCCACATCCTTTTCAGTGATTTGTTTTATTGCTGTAGCCTCTGCCCATCTAGAGAGATAGTCCACTGCAGTCAAAATATAGCTTTTGCCCCTGCTTGTGATAGGTAACGGGCCTATTGCATCAATCCCCCACTTTTCAAACACATCAAATGCCATCATGGTCTTTCGTATCTCTGGCTTCAACACTCTCTTCCCAAATGCTTGACATCTATTGCAATACCTACGCCAATGGTGAACATCCTTGTGCAAACCAGGCCAGACATACCACTCTTGCAAGATCTTATGCAAGGTGATCTTTAGAGCAAAATGTCTGCCACATGCGCCTTCATGATTCTCTTCCAACACTCTATAAAGCTCCTCCCACCAAGGTACACATCTCAACATGAGATCAGCCCCTTTCATGTACAAGACATCACCAATCAATTTGTACTTGGATGCTCTATGCATAAAACCATACTTCTTAGACTTCTGAATGTCCTTAGGAATGATTCATGTTAGCAAAAACTCCTCTTCTTGAGCCAAACTCTCGCAGCCATGATAAAGAGGTAGATTAGTCCTTAACACAAATAGCTCCCCAATCATGCTTTGAGCTGCTTCATGTGCCTCTCCATTTAGAGCACGTTCAATGTATCTGATGCTCCATGCTTCAAACTTTTTTAGCAGGCCCTCAATTCTGAAACACATTTCCTTCAATGAGGTGTTCTTGCTCTTCCACACACCCAACACTTGCTTCACAACTAACAAGGCATCACCTTTTATGCTCAACCTTCTAATCCCATACTTCAAACAAATGTGTAATCCGGCTTCCAAAGTAGCATATTCGGTCTCATTGTTACTATGACCATCCAATTTGAACCCTCTCTTGCATACTAGCTTCCCCTTTGGATCGTAAAGTGCTATACCTACATAGCCTATGACGAGGTCACAAAAAGAGTGCTCCAGTCACCTGTATCACCAAAAGGATCTCACATTTGAGAATCCCCCAGCTCAATAAAACCTCACCACGACCCTCTCACAAAGGTTTATGCAAATATCATATAATCAAGTCTCAAAAATGACTATCTTCCAGACCAAGTCTCAGAAATGGCTGGGACTGCCAAACAAAACCAAGTATGGCTTCACAAAGGCGTACAATGGTAGTATCCACAAGTAACGTGCAATACAAGACAATGCGCTCCAACAGGCGCCAAATGATGCATACCCACAGCAATTGCAAGTCACTCCCACTTGTCAGTATATAACTCTACTCCAGCTACCTGTACCTATGTGAATCACTTGTACATGTACTTGTACCATGTAACCTGTAATTTGTAATCTGTAATCTTAAATCTTGAAGTTGAAGGAACTCGAAGAAGATCCCCTATGGGGGCGCCAAAAGAATGTGAGTAGGATGGAAACACATACAATGCCTCTATAATCACCCAACACACATCTTGTGATAATACACACACAGACACACACACTAACCACTCGGCTTATACAACCCACCTGACCGAGACAGGGAACACACAGATGGAGTGAGAGGAGAGAGACTTTCCATTTTTCCACTCAACACACACACACAAATCATCTCAAAGGAGGAAGACTTTTGATGCTTAGATACAATCCAGCTTTGACCGACACCAATGGGGCAAATAGCTCACACAATATGGATGAAATATGCCAGATACAATCACAAATTTGAGCAGAGGCTTCGCTCACAAGAGAAACTTACACATCAAAAAAAAAAAAAAAAAAAAACAGGAAAACAGTGAGGAATTTGGAAAAATGGACAATGCCATTGCGTCCGGAATGGCCAAAAACCCCCAATCTGCAATATCAAAGTGCTCAAATCCGAGCTCGGATGAGCAAGTTATTGGCCAAAACAGGCTCCAAAAACAGCAAAAACTGAGTTGCGGCTGTTCATCCTCTTCTCTCCACATTTTTTTGGTTTTTTTTTTAGGTTTTTCAATGTCCACTTTATCCCTTGGGCACCTTTGGCCTTTGATTGACCTCAAACGGACCCCAAACAGGCCAAAAAATGACCATGCAATGCGTTTTTGTTACCTTTCTACATCCATCCGCACACCTACCACTCAACCTTTCTCAATAATGCATCCCGCAATCATGTGAAGTGGCCCCCAAATATAGTTCTCATGATGAACTTTTTGCATAATTCATCACAAAAAACACTCCCGTTGTGTCCTCACTTATCCACGTGCAAGTCTTGATCCCATTCGACTTCTTGACGCCACTGGATGTCATCTGACGCACCTGCTTACCTCATGGTGTGACCCCACTGATAGCTTCCTGAGAAGTTTTATTCTCCAGCAAATCCTCCTTATTATAGAAAAACACACTAATATTGGTGACAATGAAAATAGATGTACTATTTACACATTGTCCTAACTGTACACATGTGGGTCCCACGTAACCACCCGGCTCTGGAAAATGGGCAATCCTTTATCCGATGCACCATGCATGTGTATGTACATATGCGCAATCACTTCTTCCAAAAAACTCCTAACAACGCCTGTGCGAGTGCAGTGAGTGCTCAGGTTCAGGGTGGATCTTAAGTGGATAATACACCATTGCTCCTTATTATTGCAGATTCTCGCTCAAAAGGTTGGACTACTTGTAGCTATTATTGTGAGCTCTATAGAAATTCTCACCTCGGCGAGCTACCCACCACAAGCCAATTTCCATCAAAGGCTTCAATAGCACATTGTCATCAAGGCCAAGCAGTCCATATCGGCTATTACCGCTCATAAATACTCACGGCTACTCAATCACTCCTCAAGACTCCACCTGAGACCTTTTTCCTAGTGCAAGCTTGCCACTACGGTGAAGCCGATGTCTTGATGTTTAGGTTGTCCACGTCCTAGCTCAGGAAGGTTGCCATCACCTCATTGTTAATGCTCAAAAGCATTTTAATTAAATTAAACACTCCAAAGCATTAAGAGGCCAAGTTCCCATGCCAAATAGCAAGGAAGAGTGTGTTGTTTTTCATCTTGTATTTGTTTTTTTCTTTTCCACAATCATTGTCATCACTTAGCATCTTTTGTATCATTGACGGGCATAGAAACTTCCATAAAGGATAATTTCCCTATTGGTAAGACCCCAGTTTAACTTTTGCATCACTTGTAGAGGGTTGCATACTTTTGATCACCATGGACTTTGAGCAAGAATAAATATCACTAGATCTTGACGCCATGAAGAAGTAGGAGAAAATAACTTGGACAAGGCAATCATTGCCTATGAGTGCCGAAAACTCAATTGGACACCTATGGACAAACTTCTACACATGAACTACAATGTTAGATGCTTCGACACCGAAGCCACACCTTTGAAAATTGGAGATACCAATTTTGAATCTGTTCCACACCCTTGATTGCCATACAGTCTTCAAGGGGAGGAGTTTTTTCCTGTACCCTAGTTTCTTACACCCTACTGCTGCAATTCTCTATGGGAGCCATCCATTTTATACACCTATGTGGATGGGACTAAGACCCCATCAGAAGGTTTTTGGACCTTTTTTTGGTTCTCTCAGACACAAAAGGGGAGGATTGTTATGGTTTGTGCCTGACTCACACCATGGGAAACCTCTCCAAATCCTAGACCTGCCTACACTAGGTGCCACCTACTTCCATGCTTTGGTCATCTGTGATGTCACAAGAAAGTTCCACTTTGGTGCCTATATATACAAGCCTTATGGGTAGTCTTTGCATGAATAATAACAACTAGCCATCTCTACTTTGATATCCTACATTCTTTGAGTTTGATTAGTGTTTCTCATTAAGCTTATGGGTACTCTTTGCATGAATAATAACAAGTAGCCATCTCTACTTTGATATCCTACATTCTTTGAGTTTGATTAGTGTTTCTCATTAAGCATGCCATAATCATAAATGGAGCTTGGAATTATCCACCATAGAGCCTTTCACTCATGAAGGGCCTACCCTTCAAGCGGTTTGCACATTGCATGGAGATGATGGGGTAGGGTGAAGCCATAAGATTGCTTCACAGTTTACAAATTGTACATACACGAGCCACTTGTGCCACATTGACCTTCAAGGTGGAGATTGTTAGGGTTCAGGCCAATTGGCCGTACACCCCACACTAATTTTCAGTCTACTGAAATGAATCTTCTCTCTCTAGAATTGGCCATTATAGTGAGAGAAAATAAAAAAGTAGAAGGGACAAATATGTACAACGGGTAGAGGAATGTGTTCATGAACTAGAGAGTTCCAAAATTTGAATGCATTTTTTATAACTTCCAATAGAATTTGATAAAGATTGGATCGAGATTTTAAGGGGCAGAGACTGGATATTGCGAGTCAAAACGAGTCCAAAAGGGATCTTGAAAGCCTCCAAAAGTGGGTAGTATGGCTAACCAAAGGGTGGGAAAGGGAGCCAAGGTGTTATTTTCCACACTTGCCAACCTAAATTTATGTGGAGATAAGGGATGTGGTCCAGAAGCCTCCCATGCAAAAAAGACGGTAAGAGGAGTAGTTCTATAAAATATAAACCTGCTTTTACAAGACATAGGCCAAGTATTTGTTAAATAGGTAAAAAAAGAAGGCGTTTTTGGAAAAATAGCTCACCTACCTTATTGGAAACGGCAAGATGAACAACTTTTTAGATCAAAGTTTTCTCATTTGAGGAATGCAAAAAGGAGTTTTCTTCATTTTTCTGTAGGACTGCATTGAAGAGAGCAAGGGACTTCTATCTTCCTGGCTCTTCAAACTCCAAGCAAAATCCCCAGCCAAAAGAAAGCTCTCCATGCTCTTCTCAAGGCTCATCATCTTCTCTTGCTCTCTCTCCCCCATACAAGTCTCCATAGCTATAACTTCTCAAGCTTTTACATAATTAAATATATGGGTTACTACTTCTTAATGCTTACATATCTTCTTTTCCACTTGATTTTTGTTGGAATTGGGGTTACAGGGAAACATACACAGCTTGGAGAAGGTGAAGAAGCTCAAGGCACACAACAGAGAGTATATTGTTTACTGCATAATGGAAAGATAAGTTAGCCTTAGAATGATGGGAATCTATACAATGCACGAGGGGAAACCTCCTAGTAAGAAAAAATGCCCCAAGTGTGTTCATACACATCAATATCTCATATATAGTAACAAATCTCCCTTGGGAATTCTTAGCCCTTTCCACATCACGTACATCTACATGAGTAATAGGCTAACCCATAGCATTTTAGAAACCCCCGTAGGCTATACATTTGCCTCATTGGAAATTTACGATCAAGTTTCCACCATTAAAAAGAGGAAACAAATTGTCATAAATGTCTATGAGCTTACATTATTGTCTCTGGTACAGATAACAAAGGCTGAATAGAATCTTCCACAAACACAACATCTTGTGAAACAAAGATACATTTTGTTTGTAGATGGTATAACTAGTTACCTTTGCTTTCAATATTGTGGACCAACAAAAATGCATTTAACATCCTTAATATCCAATTTTTGGCACTGCGTTTGTGGCACCAAAGCATAAGCTAAACAACCAAAAATGCGTATGTGATCAATAGATGCATTCTTATCATGCCATGCTTCATAAGGAGTCAGGGTGCAAAGCTTTCATAGGACACCTATTACGTACGTAAGTAGCACACACGATAGCCTCAAGCCTAAACGAATGTGGCAAAGCTTGACTCTTGACCATACTTTGTGCCATCTCCATAAGCGACACATGAGACATATAGTCCCCCCCTTGATCTAAACGGAGGCTGCCCATAGTACATTTAGAGACATTTTTAGCCATAGCCAAAAATTGTTTGAAGCACATAAAAACTTTGGACTTAGCTTTCAGTAGATAACACATGCATGCGTGGAGTAATCACCAATAAAAGTCACGAAGTATAGGTAATTGCCTAAGGATGGAGTTTGCATGTAGCCCTTACATAACCATCATTTGGAAACTTCGAACGCTGCATTTTACCCAAAATACAGCCTTCACAAACATGCTTTGAACGTGCTTCAAGAGGCAGCAAAGAAGCCGCCATATCAAATTTCTACAAACATAGCAAACTGGCAAAATTCAAATGCCCAAAATGTGCATGCCAAAGTTTTGCATCTAATACAGTCTTTGACAATTGCATTTGCAAAATTTTTCCCACAATTATCATACAAAGTGAGCTTATGCAGCCAGATGCAACAATTTCATCGGGCCAAAACTAAGATCATGAACTGTACATATATCATCCACAAATTTGACAACAAGATCAAGTCTAGCAAGTGTGGATACAGACAAAAGGTTTTTCTTGATCCTAGGGACATAAAGTGCATCAACAAGTGTGAAAGAATTTCCATTCGCATCAGTCAGCACAATCTTTCCAACTCCCTTGACTAGATAAGAGGTATTGTTGACACAAGAGACCGTCTTCACATGAGGGACACACTTGAGAGAGGTAAACAAGTGACGATGTGAAGTAATGTGCTTTGAAGCACCACTATCAAAGTACCACACATGTGAATCTGTAGTAACTGACATGCATGCATCATGGACAGAAGGTTCATAAGTGCACTCTGCATCTACATTAGCATCGAATCTCCTTTCATCAAAGATTCTACAATACTTGCACTTGTAGTGGAACCATTCTCTTTCTTCTACCTTCAATTTAGGACACTACTTTATCAAGTGATCATTAGCCTTGCGATAATGGCAACACATCTTCTTTTTTGCCTTTTTCATCAAAATTCCCAAACAAGGTGTTGCCATCAGAAGCATTAGAAACAAGTCATCTGCTACTCAGCAAAGAACCATGAGAAGTAGCTATATGGTTGTTATCACCTTTTCTTTGAAACCCAGTTCAACTGTATGTTGTTTAGCCATGTTCTTTCTTGAAAGTGACTCTTGCAATAGCAATGTGCATAATGCATCAAACTTGACATCTTGAGGGCTTCCTTGGGTCATAAGTCACCAAATACTAGCAAAATCTTAGTAAGAATTTAATAATGCATCAAGAACAATCTACCCGAGTGAACTATCAAAAGTGACTTCGCCTGTAGCAATGAGTTGTTCATTAATTGTTACAAGTTTGAGCACCCTCCTATTGTATGTGGTTAGCATAAAATTGGGATAGCTGGCATGTAATGGTTAATAACGGTGCTATCTTTTTATTTTTACTAACAATAAGATTGATGTTGTGTAAATTGGAATTGTGGAAATCAAGGAGAAAGCACCAAATAATCTCTCTTGGCCATTTTTATTTGCATGTAGGCTGCTCAATCTCCTATCCCTAGTGGAAGGGATGTTACGAGTTTGGGCACTCTCCTGTTGTATGTGGTTAGCATTACAATTCGGATAGCTGACATGTAATGGTTAATTACGGTGCTGTCATTTTATTTTTACTAGCAGTGAGATTGATGCTATGTAGATGGGAATTCTATGAATTGAGGAGAAGGCATTAAATAATCTCTCTCGATCATTTTTATTTCTACAATGTTTTAGTTATTCCTCCACTAAAGTTTCATTGTATATATCTAGAGAGAATTCACCCTATAAAGGGTCATGCAAGAAGTGATAGACACCACTCATGGACTAAAGTGTCAAGAGAGGCCTCAAATACTTGGGTTACATAATAAAATTAGATACGTAACTTCATCAAGAGGTGCTGTGGAGTTTGGGAGCTAGAATTTTAGCCAATTGTGTGCAAGACTCTTCTCTCTTATGCAAAGTGTATGTGCAAAAATCATGTCTACATCTCCTCTCTTACATGCTTTCACTATCCAGGCTATTCTGTGTGTGTGTGTGTGTGTGTGTGTGTGTGTGTGTGTGTGTGTGCGCGCGCGCGCGCACTTGGTGTTCTTGTTTAGATTGTATGTACTTGGGTTTTGAGAGAGATGGTGAAACGTTGATGGTTATGTGTGAGGAAAATTGAAGGGTTCTAGCTTTCATTCTCCCAAAATTCCCCAAATTAATATCTTTGATACTAGCAAGAAAAGTGTCCATGTCATGATGTCATCTATGCAATTTTAGCCTCATTGTGACTTGCATAAAGACCATCTAGAATATCCCAAGCCTATTTTATTGATTTAGCTGAGCAAATGTGAGGAGTAATAGTGTGCCTCACAAATAATGCAATCACTGCATGAGCATGTGCATCTCTAACATCCCAACGAGACTACTCGAAAAAACAAGCCACCAAAACCTGCAACATCCTCAAGAGAGCATGTATCCAAAGAAGACGGACATACATCAATGCCCTGCACAACATTTCAAACGCCCTTTGACACAAGAACATGTGTCATCATGTAAGCCCACATTGTATAGTTGTCCCCATCCAATGTATCCTTAGCAGCAAACATCTTGAAAACATCTTGTTGTTGTCAGCCATGGCGAGTGACTACACCTGATGCAAAAATTGCCTGGAAAAAGGAAAAACAAAGTAGGACCAACACGTGCTATATAGCAAAACCCAAAGAAGACTATTAGGAACCTGTTTTGCAAAAAAATGCACTCGCAAAATATCTGCACAAAAGGATAAAATTGCATGTGCAGTATTGCCTATAGTGAAAACAGAGGCTAAAAATGAGTGCGAATTAAAATTTTGAGCAAACTAAGCTCTTCGAGCTTATCCAAAGTATTTGTTGACCTGATGAAACTCACCAAAGCTCACCCAAATCAGAGAAAATGAGCACGCGGGTGCTAGCGGTGCTGGCGACTATGCCCTGGAGGATGCAATCTGCTTTGATACTAATTGTTGGAATTAGGGTTCCATGGAAACACACATAGCTTGGAGGAGATGAAGAAGCTCATGACACAGAACTGAGAGTATATTTCTTAGTGCACAATGGAAAGATAAGTTAGCCCTAGAATGATGGACATATATACAATGCACGGGGGGAGAAACCTCCTACTGAGGAAAAGAATGCCCGGGCGGTACTAAATTCACACACATTACTACCTCAAATATGGTAACAACTCTTGCTTAACCCCTATAGATCCTATCATCCACGAGGTGTTTAGGGTCTTGGGATTGAGTTCAACGAGGTGTTTTAAGTGAAAAGGCTAATCGCAATATTTGCTGCATTTTAGAGCTTTCATCTCTTTAATTTGTGTAATTAAAAGTGCGATTAGCATGCTGTATTGATCAAAAGCTCTTCTGAAGGAGAAGAATTAATTACTACAAAGTCCTTTCGGAGGGGGGGTCAGATCCAAAAAGTATGGCCCTCAACTACTCTCTCTCTCTCTCTCTCTCTCTCTCTCTCTCACACACACACACACACACACACACACACACAGTTTCGACACATGTATATGATGTGTGATCGAGTTTAAGTTAATGCTTTCTTTGCAATTGTCACGCTCAAATATGCTCAATGTTACACAATTAATTGATTACTGTAGTTAATCTGTAATTTCTACTACACTTTAATTCCAATTCTTTGACATGCACTCATACTAATGGCATGCTAATTACAATGTTAATTGCTCGATGGAAATTGACTAGAGTGTGAACACAAAATGAGCTTGATTGCTTGGTGAAAATGAGCACAAAAGGGGTGCTTAAATAGTACAAAGGAACATTACATTTCCATTTCCAATTTACTCATGCCTAGTTTTTTTTTCCCTCTAATCTAGAAAGAGAAAATCATGTTTTTAGGCGTCACAATTTGTTCTTATTCCTTATAACATTGTAGAATGTTCAATAATGAATTCCAATAATTAAACTTTGATGGGACTCTTCCCAAAATACAATTTTGGTAACACTCTGATGGGGGGAAGAGTGTCTTCACCTCGCTTGTGCTTAGGGGTCCCACTTTATAATCATGTAAATACACCACATGAGTTCAACACTAGGGTTCTTTATTTTTGAAAAATTAAGGAATTTAATAGAGATACACTACCTGGAAAAGAGGGATTTTTTAATACCCTATGAATTCACATTATATAGGGGGTTCCTAATAGTGGACCCCTCCAACCCTTATGTTTCCTTTTCGCTAAACATTGCATCAAAAACTATATTTGCAACTATACTTGCCTTGTAATCAGGGGTTTCAATTCGCACAACATATACCCTTCTCTCCACCTCTTTGGCTGGTAGACGCCGGGGAACTACCCCCACTTAGAGCGGATCCACACGTTGTAGTGGCACCCCTGCCGGCTCTACCCAATCTCACTCCAGCATTGAATACTACGTGGAGATAGCTGAGCATTCGCACGTGTTGTGATGCTTGCCACGTGTCTGGTGTTGATCATTTATAGAACATCTACATCCAATGCTCGGGCACCAGAGGACCTCCATGAAAGAACAAGTTGAGTTTAAAATTGCTCGCCATCCCGCGTTGAGAGGTATTCAACTTGTGTTAGGTGACCCACACGCTCAGGTTTAATACGCCGCCAGTTAGTGATGCCATGGAGTGCCAACTCTACCGTTTGCGACAGAGTGGAGCTTAGTCAATCTTCGTTCGAGACTGCCCCTTAAATAAGCTGCGTGCGAATCTCTCACCCCCTACCAACAACTCCAACCCATGCGAAACGGCGGGCCCTAGTTGCTATCAGCTCTACCCTTACCACCACTCTCAATTTCGCCAAAATTGGGAAGGCAAGTCTCTACCCCCACCTTCCAAAGCAAGAGGAGAACGAGTTGGTGAACCTACAAAACTCACGAATAGGTCGAAGGGGATTAAGTTGATGCAATGGTGCAAAATTATGTTCGTGTTAAGATATGCATCTCCCTTTTTTGGCTCCACCAAAAAGGGTCGCCAAGATTCCCAAATAGGCTAGCATCATTGTGAAAATAAGGCGTCTATTAAAGATCCTTATGGTAGCTATGGTGTGTAAACACCCATATTATCCTGTTGTGCTTGATAGGAAAGTTCTCTACCAATTTAACAGTTAGGTGGTGGTGACGTGAGGCATAGTTATATGGAACTCTAATAGCTAACTATGCCTCCATCACGGTCACACGAGAGGATGCAATAGGCATAATATAACTTTGCATTCATCACGGTCAGATGAGAGGATGAAATTGGCATAGTATAGCTATGCATGTTTGTAACTATACCCATTTTGGCAAAATTGCCAAAAAAAAAGCTGCAATGACTTACAAAACAGTTGCAACGTTCGCGACGACTGTGGCGACATGCATGAATCCCAATCTGTATAACTCCTGAACAAGTCTCCACTACCTGCATACTAAGCTCCCTTTCTGCTTAGCCAACCATAAGGTGTCGATTTCAAGCAGTCTGTAACCTCCAATTGGCGGCCAGTCTTTGTAGACATGCGATTATGTGACCATGGAGAAGGCAAGACTCAAGCTGCTTACACACCGTCTTTCCATGCCATGGCATGCGGACATGGAAGCAAGCCGACACACATTCAATAAGGGCAACGGACAATAAGTTGGGCTATCACTACCCCCTACCCAAGCTTGGGCGAGGGTTGAGCACTTGCCAGGGGACACAAAATTTGATGACGAACCAAGAGGCTATAAGAGAGTTCTGAAGTAATGCATGCCCCTTTTTAATCAAATCTTAGTGGTGTGTGACACTTATTTTTAAAAGATGACGGGCAAGCATAGGTTTGGTGTGTATCCAGCCTTAGGGTAGAGGCGTAGTTTGCCTAAATTATCCATGTAGGGACGTCGTGTGACCAGGCCGTGAGCACCTTAAATTAGCCAATGGGATTCGGGAGCCCGGAGCAGTTTGGGAATTTCGACCGGCGATTGCCGGTGGCCTCTGAGGGGACGGCTGGGCGGCGCACACCGAGAGGCGCCCACCATTGTTGAAAAGAAACGGTTTCCAACTTCCAAGACTTGAGGCAGGAAGCGTGGGAAACTGGAAACGTTACCGGTCTTTGTCCGGGCACTCACACACGCAAACAGGTACCTCACCTGGAAGAGGGAGGATGGCTAGAGAGAGGATGGACCTCTCTCCATAGCCGAAGCTCGCTTCAAGCTTGGCCTTTCCTCCCTCCTTTTCGCTTCCGTGTATGGAGCCCTCCCCCGTCGCTGCGTCGAGCCCCCGCGTCTATGTGCCCATCACCCACCCCGATTCTCCAACCTTCGCTGTTCTGCAGCTAGTTGGCTACTCCGATCCTTCTCCTCCAAACCTTCAGCACGCGATGCCGGTAGTTCGGACTTCTCCATCCTCGAATTGGCTCTCGAGGACAGCGGGGGATTCTAGCGTTGAAAGCCCAATTATCCTTACTGGAGCTGCAATGGAAGCTTCAAAAGCAGGCATGGTAGAGGCTGCGGCAGAAGGCGATAATCAGTCGGCAATGCCAGATAACATCAGCCCAGAATGCTCCTCTGCTGAGAACCCGAGCCCTCAGGGTTCCTCCACAGGTAAATTTCTTTGCTGTGATAGCCCTAGCCCTAGAGGTTCCTGCGTAGATAGCAGCACGTGTAGCAGTTCCTACAAAGGGCTTGACAAGAAGGCTGTTTGTATCAAGCCCTCGTTAATGAAGAAGTCAGGGTCTGTGGGGGTAAGTACAGGGAGCATGGGAGTCAAGAAGTGCAGCAAAGTTGTTCCTGCGGGGGTCACTATTTGCGTTTCTCATACAGAGAAGGAGACTATTGTGCACACAGACAGCTCAAATTTTCGCGAGATTGTGCACCAGCTTACAGGTGCATCCGGGAATGAGGGTGATTTGCTGCCTGTGACAATACCCTCTCGTACTCGAGGAAATGTAGATGATGCTGCCGGGTGCTTAAGCAAACATGATGTTACAAACAGAGGGCATGATCTTGGGCCTCGCAGGTCGATGCCCACAAAGCTCTTCGAAAGGAGGAGGTCAAGCAAGACCCTTGAAAGGATTTCGACTGGCTGTAGGGACTTACCTCCGCTGGTGCCTAGCCCCATTACACCATTGGCATCTGATTTTGAGAAAATCTGTCTCCCAGGGACACCCATAGTGAGCCCTGCAAGTGGGCAGCAGGAACGTAATAATGTACAGACACCGCCATCGTCAGCTCTACATCAGATTGGAAATGTACATTTGAATTCTAACCATAATCAGTCAGGGATGTATATGCATGCAAACTTGAATCGGTCTCACTCCCTTCCTGAAAGCCCCCACTCTGCTTTCGGTGCGCCGCAATACGGGGCACTCACGTCTTGCAGTCGCCAGCAAGAACCAAGCATTGAGGATTTTGTGATCGCAGAGAAGGGTTTTTTCTTGCATCCACAAAAGCCAAGAGTCAGCGTACCAGCCCTTCTTCCTCTCTTCCCGGAATCTCCCAGAGGTCAGTGAGCCTTACTCGTGCAATTATAGGCAGACATACAGGCCAAGCCGTAGTGAAATTATAAATGGCATTGGGCTTCAGTTATTTTGTACATGCAGTGACGGAATTCGGTCAGTTAATTGTGTTGTCTGCCTATGCCAGTTCGGTAATAGTGCTGCCTTTTTGACCGCCTGAAGAGTCAATTTTGTGAGCTCCACAGGAGACCACATCGGCTTTATCTTTGTATGGAAGCACAGACTCTTTCTTTTCTTGTCCTTCAATGTTGATGCTCTGAAGCTTGATTCTAACGTGTGCATCAACCAAAATAAATTCACATCATTTTTGGCTCCCTAATTTGAAGAGGAAACTTCAGGTAGAAATTGAGGATGACAGGGGTATAAAGTTTAAAAAGTACTCACTTCTAAGAAATGTGAATTGGACACGATTGAATTTGACTTACTAGAGCAAATTGTTGTCGAGTTGCATGTGTGCTAAGTCAATTTCGAACTCCTGCAGAATTTTCCTTGTTTGCCAAAAGCCATCTCTGAAATGCTTTTGAGTGTGTTTCAGATATGTTGGTGCCCTTCTAGCTGGAGAGTTTTTTTTATTAGATTGATTGTGTAGCTTGGCTTCACTAGTTTTCTAGCAAATGATTGTCACTTTGGGCATGGTTAATTCTTGATTTAGCCTTGTAATCATGCATGTTTGTAAAGCAGAGTTCTGGGCTTTTCCCGGATGAGCATGCGGGTTGTGCAGAGAGAGAGAGAGAGAGAGAGAGAGGGTTTCTAGAAGCTGTGGCATGTCAAACAGTCTGCTGTGCCCATCGTGCCAAGTTCCCCCCTTTCGCTTGGAATCATCTTCTCTCTTCCGGGCCCCTATTGCTGCTGTGCTGCTATGCTTGTTCTTGCCTGATCTTCTGTAGTGCTCAGGCAAGCGGCCCCTCCCCAAAACCGCAAGCCAAACCAAAAATTGTAGTGTCCTGTGTGTTTGCTCTTTTTGTTTGCTTTTGTTTTATCCAGAGATGTTTACTTCTGTGTTGGCTGGTTTCTGCCTGTTTCTTGTTTTGTTTACCTGTGCTTGGTATCTCTTGTGTGTCTTGCTTGGTTGCATGTGAGTGTCTACTTTTGCTTGTGGTGGAATAGATTCATTGTTGGATTTGCTTGCTCGATTTATAAGATCAACATTTAAATTATGCTTGAGTTGATAGCTTGAGTGTGCAGAGAAATAGTGGTTTAGGCTTTTATCCCAGTTAAGGTGAATAGTGGCATATGCGCGTTCACGTGTGTTTCACACAACAGGTGGACAAGAGATAATGTTAAGCTTTCTCTAATTGCAATTGTGAATTGGTGTTAGCCTGTTGGCAAGCCTTGGGTGAGGGGGTCAAAGGCAGAGCCCTTCTGCCATGTCATTGGCATATGTGTTTTGGTGGACTTGTGTGACAGAGGCCTGATAGAAACCTTGAGAGTGATCTAGACACTGCTCACCCTTTGTTCTAACCTACTGTTGTTTGCAAACCATACCACAATGAACCAGGGCTAGAAAAATATTTCTTTCCTAACAGAAAAAAATAAGGTCAAACTTGAAATTCTCCCGGTTTTTAGGTCAAAATTTGAAGCTTCTGCCAGTAATTACAGTAAAACTTGTGAAAATTTCCCGGTTTTCTTAAAGGCAAGCTCAAAATCTAACCAGGATTTTGGGATTTCAGCCTGTTAAAATACACTAGACCCCAGTTTTTTTCTAACTCTGGAACATGTAAAACAATGCTCACCGAGAGAAGTCGAATATAAATTTTCCAAGGAATTTGTCCACATTTTACACCAAGTGTAAAAGGTCATCTTTAAAGTTGAACTTCGTCACATGTGTACGAGACAGAGAGGCTGGTTACATTTTCTACCAGGGGTAGAAAAATACAATTTTCCTAACCGATCAAAATAAGGGGAAACTTGAAATTCTCCCGGTCTTTAGGTCAAAATTTGAAGCTTTTGCCGGTAATTATACTAAAACTTATGCAAATTTGCCGGTTTTCTTAAAGGCAAGCTCAAAATCTAACCGGGAGTTTAGAATTTCAGCCGGTTAAAATACACTAGACCCCGGGTTTTTTATAACACTGTTTTCTTCTTTCCTCCAAGCTGGCGTCAGGATTGATGTTCCACAACGTTGTGGAACATCAAGCTTTTCTTCTTTCCTCCAAGTTCACGTCAGGAGAGCAAGATTCTCTTACATGACATTTATGTGTACACTAACTGTACATCAATTTGTGCGAGAAACAAGCTGATTTGGCTATTATTGAGGTGTGAGATGTTGTGAACTGACGGATTGGTCGACGTTTTGTGCAAGTCTTCACAAATATTTGTCTGTTGTAATTAAGTGCAAGATTTTGGCTGAAACTAAACTAATAGAGCATGTAATTGGAATTGATGGATGCCTTTTTTATGGTAATATTGTATCTTATCATGTTTGGTAGAAACTACCAGTCTCAAATGTGGAAAAGCTTTGATCTCAGCGTTACATCCTATGCCATACAAGGATTTGCTAGTGTTTTGCCAAGAATGCCGAGGAGCAGGCAAAGGCTATAGTAGAGCAACAAGAGGAATGACAAAGGAAATGTAGGAGATGCAACTAAAAAAATTGGTAATTGCAAAATCAAATTAACGAAATTGACAATGCTGAGGCTCAGCAGAGGAGGAAGAAAAAATTTTGTTGGGCATCTATGGCCCTCATACATTGAAATCCAAACATTTGGTTAGGGGCTTCCACCAAATGTGCGAAGTCAATAACCAATCCGATACTATCAAAGTAGCGCATGTATTGCCTTAGGAGCTCAAAAAATTGTGCAATGTTGTGGTTGACATGAACAACAAAGGAGAAATTTCCTATTTATGGTTGTGGTGAAACTAGCAAAATATGGTGGATACAACTCTTTATTATATTTAGCTATATCTTTACAATGCTTGAACATAAAACTTAATTAGGTTTGCTTGCTTGGACATTTCATCACTCATTAGGTGACATTGTGTTCCATCCGCAAGGGGCACTTGTTGAATTCACATTTGGACTCTGCTTATGAAATCTACAAAGCAATGTTTGCAAAAACATGGGATTTAGTGTATTTTTTACTAGCTAAGATTGCAAAATCCCATCTAGAATCCAAGCTTGCCTTGAAAAAAACGAGAAAATTTGACGAGTTCTAGTGTAAATATTGGCAAATGCTTGAAATTGTGACCCAAAAACCAAGAGAGGTGCCCTTACTTTCTTCGGTTAGGAAAAATGATTTTGGCAAACCCTGCTACAAAGTTGAATTGCTACATACACGTAATCCTCAAAAAATCAATTTTCTAGACACGGTAAAAAATACAAATATTTCCAACTTTGTTGACTAATACACAAGCTAGTTTTAGTAAGTGAGACCGATGTTGGTCCCCCATAGACCTGCTAGAGGCATTTTTGGATGCAAGCTTGAAAAGAATGAGGCAGGACTTCCATTGTTTTTTTTGCTACTTTTGAGTTTTTTTTAATGCAATCTATGGCCTAAGGTTGGGGCAATGAAACCTAAGATTGAATTCATCATCGGATTTGTTTGCTCAATTTATCAACTTAACATCTAAATGATGCTTTAGCTCATAGATTGTGTTTGCAGAAAAAATTGATAGTAGTGGACAAGGCTTCCATCGTAGTTAGGCTCAATATCGGCATATGCATGTACGCACATTCCCTAGGTAGCGTGTGTTAAGAAATGCATGTACGCACATTCCCTAGGTAGCGTGTGTTAAGAATATGCATGTACGCACATTCCCTAGGTAGCGTGTGTTAAGAAATGCAGGAACTTAGCCCCTGGAGCCAAATTGAGTGTGCAGTCACCACCATAATATACATCGAATCAAAGTTGATGCCTTGAATGTTGTCTACCCTTTGATCTAGCCTTTTATTGCTTGCTTGCAAAACCAAACCACATGCAAAAATATCTAAACTAACATAATATGGCGAAAGGGGGAGCCCTTTACACGTGTCAAAATCTGCAACATGATGGCTAAACTCCAAAACTTAGAGAAGCCCTTGTGCACGAGAGAGAGAGAGAGAGAGAGAGAGAGAGAGAGAAGCAGCGGCCAGCCGTACCAGTGTTTCAAAACAATGCTCACGAAGACCATTTTGAGGAAATGGAGAAGTCAAACACAATTTTTTTACACTATAATGTGAAAGTTGTCGTTAATTTAAGTTGAACTTAGCATAGGCGAGCCGACAAAAGACTAGCCCATCACCGTTAACATTTTGACGGGCATTTTACCCATTTTTGGGTATTTGCATGTTTCCAAGCGGATGTGTGAGTTGCCCTTTGCAAAATACACTAAATGACCAAAATTTCATAATATCTTGAAAACTTTAACCCTGCTCACCAATGGCTATCAGAAAAAAAAAATCATGTCCAAAAATGGTCAAATGTAGAATTGCCTTCCTCTATCTTCGAAGGTTTTAGGGATTGAAACCCTTGTGTAAAGCCGGAGTGACCATAGAAGCAAGCGTCCGTCGGCCGGCTGAGGTGTGAAATCAAAAGTCGAGGGAGGCCAATAAGCTGACCTGGCGGGAGAAAGAGGGAGGAGAGGAGGAGGAGGAGGAGGATGTCGAGGCCGCTACGGCGAGAGCTGCTCCCACGGAGAAGGGGAAGGAGGGGTAGCGCGGGTAGCGCTGGTGGGCATCATGATCCTCGTCATCGAGAGGGGGCTTGTAGTAGGAACGCGATGTGGGCGGATAACGGCCCCAGAAGCGCATTACCACCGCCGCTGTCTTGCCTGCCACCGAACCGATGCTCATATGGTTGTGTGTGTGTGTGTGTGTGTGTGTGTGTGTGTGTGTGTGTGTGTTTGTTTTTTTGTTGAGGGGAGAGAGAGAGAGAGAGAGAGAGAGAGAGAGAGAGGAGATGCTGAAGAAGAAGAAGCAGCAAACAGGTAGGCGGGCGCTTGTATGAGACAGAGAGAGGCCAGCCATAAAAGGGCTCGATGGAGGCGTGTTGGTTGGCAACACGTTTTGACATGGTCTTCTATGAACTATTCAAATTTCAACTCACCTTTTGAAACCAGCTTCCAACTTCCAAGTTCTACAACCCTCAACTTTCAAGTATCCATCTTGCATTGTATCACATGATAACTTCTGTCAATGTCATATATTATGTACATCTAGGGTGGTAGTCACACCACACATTGTTATTTATAATCCTCAAAGATAACTATGCCCGATGGCAGCGTGCAACAAACTTTGTAGGCATAGTAGAACTATGTGCAACCTTTTGCAACTAGTTGCCATAGTAACTTGACCAATTTAATACTGACTGTGCTGACATGCTTTTCTTTTGGAAATGTCTGCAACGCTTCCCATTGAGAATAAACCCCTATGACCCCACTACATGAGTTGTGCGCACACTCTTGCTCTCTTTTGTGTATGCACTTCTACGCTCTCTCTCTCTCTCTCTCTCTCTCTCTCTCTCTCTCTCTCTCTCTCTCTGTGTGTGTGTGTGTGTGTGTGTGTGTGTGTGTGCGCGCGCGCGCATAAAAGCTTACATCGATGCTCGCTGGGCCATATATCCCACGTCTGTTTGTAAGCTACTTATAGCGCTTTATGGGATGAAGCAAGCACCTAGAACTTGGTAACAAAGGATTGTATCATATTTGGTTACCATTGGTTTTCATATGGTTGATGGGAATCACTCACTATACGTGTGGGATAGTAAGGACAAATAACAATGAGGTGCACTACTAATTCATCAGAGACAATGTCTTGGCAGATAGCATCGGCCTTAGTTATGCAAGAAATGGATGAGCATAATGTATATATCTTCATGAAGGCATTTGGAGCTTAGAAGCTATGGTAATTTTGAGAAAGATCCGAGCATCAGAGATGGCATTGCGATTAAGGGGGAGTGTTGAAAAATCAAGCCTAAGAGATGCTTTTCTTAGATGAGCCTACTCACTTTCTCCACTTCCCGTGAGCTTTGGCGAGCGTCAGCATGTCGATTCGGGCTCATTTCGGCCTCCATTTCCACTACAGGTAGTGTTGTGCATACATTTTGTCATTTTGTGAAAAATGTATTTCAATGCCATTTTTTGCATAACAGGTCCCTCACAATCTTCCACGGTTTGTGCTATATAGCACATGTTGTTCCCACTTTGTTTCTCCTCTTTTCGAGCAGTTTTCACAATAGGTGCAGCATTTGCCATGGCTGACAACAACACAAATGTGTTCAAGATGTTCGCTGTTGAGGATAGATGAACGGGGACAATTACCCTATATGAGCTTATATGATGCAACATGTCCTTGTGTCAAAAGGTGTCTGGAATATTGTGCATGGCATTGATGTACGTCCTGGTTCAAGGGATGTAGACAATGTTGAGGATGTTGCAAGTTTTGGTGGCAAGATTGCTGCTGCCAGAGCTGTTTTGCCTATGGCTGAGCAAGCTCGTTGGTATGTAAAGGATACACAATCTCATGCATTGATTGCGTTGTCTTTGAAGCGCACTATTACTCCTCACATTCGTTCAACAAAATCTGCAAAACAGGCTTGGGATATTCTAGCTGGTCTTTATGCAAGTCGCAATGAGGCAAAAATTGCATTGATGTGTAAAGAGCTGGAGTTGAAGATTATGCATGAGGAAGATAATATGGACACTTTCCTTGCTGGTGTCAAGGATATCAATGAGCAACTTATTTTTGCAGGCAAGTCATTTCTGATAGTTCCCTTGTGCAGATTGTTCTTGATGCTTTGCCAGATTCTTACCAGACTTTTGCTAGTACTTGGAGACTTATGATCTCCCAAGGAAATATAGAAGTTGTCAAGATTATGCATTATACACATTGTTGTTGCAAGAGTCACTTTCCAAAAAAAATAGGACTAGACAGCGTGTAGTGAACACGCCTTTATTGCTGCTCAAAGAAAAGGTAGTAACAGCAATGTAGCCACTTCTCATTATTCTTCTACGAGTGGTAAATCATCTGTTCCTAATGCTTCTACTCTGGCAGCAATATGTCTGAGAATTCTAGTGAAAAGAGAAAAAAGAAGATGCGTTGCCATTATTGTAAATCTAATGATCACTTGATCAAGCAATGTCCTAAGTTGAAGGCCAAAGAGGCTAAAGAAAGAGGTTGGTTCCACTACAAATGCAGCTATCATTGAGTCTTCTATGAAAGGAGACAATGATGCTAATGTTAATGCAGAATGTGCTTTTAGTGCAGAGTGCACTTATGATCCTTCTGTACATGATAC
The DNA here is from genome assembly GCF_014529385.1 of Adiantum capillus-veneris. NCBI lineage: Eukaryota > Viridiplantae > Streptophyta > Polypodiopsida > Polypodiales > Pteridaceae > Adiantum > Adiantum capillus-veneris. The sequence continues at coordinate 28,079,950 of NC_140957.1, forward strand.
ATGCATGTCAGTTTGCTGCAGATTCACATGTGTGGTATTTTGACAATGGTTCTACAAAGCACGTTACCTCATATCGTGATTTGTTTACCTCCTTGAGTTTGTCCCTCATGGGAATTTAATCACTTGTGCCAACAATGCCTCTTATCCGATTCAGGGAGTTAGAAAGATTGTGCTTACTGCTGCAAATGAAAGTTCTTTCACACTTGTTGATGCATTGTATATACCTCGGATCAAGAAGAACCTTTTGTCTGTAACTGCACTTGCTAGACTTGGTCTTGTAGTCAAATTTTTGGATGACAGATGTACAATACATGATCTCAATTTTGGTGATGAAATTGTTTCATCTTGCATTTTATGTCGTGGGTTGTATAATCTCACTTTGTATGACAAGTGTGAGCAGAATTTCGCAAATGCAGTTGTGGATATTTTATATGCAAAACTTTGGCATGCCCATTTTGGGCATCTAAATTTTGCCAGTTTACTGTGTTTACAAAAATCTGATATGGTTGCTTCTTTGCCGTCTCTGAAGCACATGTCAAACATTTTGTGAAGGCTGTATTTGGGTAAGATGCAGCGTTCAAAGTTTCCAAAGGATGGTTCAGTTAGGGCCACATGCAGGTTGTAGCTTGTGCATAGTGATGTTTGTGGACCCATGCAAACTCCATCCTTGGGCATTACCTTTACTTTGTGACTTCCAGTGATGATTACTCCAGGCATGCATGGGTGTATCCGCTTAAGGCGAAGTCCGAAATGTTTTTGTGCTTCAAGCAAATTTTGGCTATGGCTGAAAATGTCTCAAAATATACTATGGGCACCCTCCATTCCGATCGAGGGGGGGAGTATATGTCTCATGAATTTAATGCATTTCTGGCTAGTCGTGGGATAAAGCACCAATATAAAGTTCCATATACACCTCAGCAAAATGGCGTTGCTAAGAGGAAAAACAGGTCTCTTACAAAAATGGCACGAGGTATGGTCAAAAGTCAAGCTTTACCACATTTGTTTTGGCTTGAGGCTATTATGTGTGCTATTTATGTACTTAACAGGTGTCCTACGAAATCTTTGCAATCTATGACTCCATATGAAGCATGGCATGATAGAAAGCCTTCTATTGAGCACATGCTTGTTTTTGGTTGTTTGGCATATACTTTGGTGCCACAAACGCAACGTAAAAAACTAGATGATAAGGTTGTGAAATGTATTTTTGTTAGTTATAGTGCTGAAAGCAAAGGTTACAGGTTGTATCATCCGCAAACAAAGCGTATTTTGGTTTCATGGGATGTTGTGTTTGTAGAAGATTCTGTTCAGCCCTTAATGTCATGGACTAGAGATAGTAATGTAAGCTCACAGGACATTTATGACACTTTGTCGCCTCTTTTCAATGGTGGAATTTTGAATGTAAATTCCAATGAGGCAAATGTACAGCCTATGGGGGTTTTTGAAAATGTTACAAATCAGCCTATTACTGATGCAGATGTACATGATGTACTTGATGAGGAAAGGGTTGAGAATGAGAATGCTAGAGGTATGCCTAAATGGCTGGTGCATACTTTGCGTGACAGTAAATTGGACACACCTTTGTCTAATTGTACTCGTTCAGATTCTCACCATGCATTTTATGCATCAGATTGTTATGCTTTGGTTGTGTCTAGTTTATGTGATGTTGAGGAACCTCTATCTTTTGATGAAGCACATAGATTCAAAAAATTGGATGGTTCCATGCAATTAGAATATGATGCACTTATAGAAAATGACATACATGGACTTTATGTGATTTGCCTCCTGGCAAAAAGGCCATTGGTACAAAGTGGATTTACAAGTTGAAATGCAAGCCGGATGGTGAGATTGATCGCTATAAGGCTCGACTTGTTGCAAAGGTTTATGCACAACAAAAAGGCATAGATTATGAAGAGACTTTTGCTCCAACTTGTCGTATGAATACTATGCATTTTCTTATGTGCATTGGCATCTCATTTTGGTTGGGATGTACATCAGTCAGGCATTGTTATTGCTTTTTTGAATGGTGACATATTTGAGTAAGTTTATGTAGTGTAGCCTCACGGTTTTGTCAAGAAAGAACAAGAGGATAAAGTGTGCAAATGTAAGAAATATTTGTATGGGTTGAAGCAATCACCTCCTGCTTGGTATGAAAATACTGACTCTCGTTTGGTTAAATGAAGCTTTCGTAACAGTCCAACATAAAGCACATTGTATGTCAAGCATGAGGGTGATGTACTTCTCATTGTCGTTCCCTATGTGGATGATTTGCTGATCATTGGACCAAATGTGAGACATATTGCTGAATTTAAGGCTGATTTAAATGCTACTTTCAAGATGAAAGATTTGGGGCTGTTGCATCATTACTTGGGTATAGAGTTAAAGCAGTGTGATGGCGGTATTGCCTTGTGTCAGACAAGTTACATAGAGACATTGCTATGTAAGTTTGGACTTGAGGATTGCAAACCTATTTCCACTCCCATGGAAACATGTTTGAAATAAATCTTCATGATGTTGGTGATCCTGCCGATGTCACTATTTACCAAAATGTTGTTGGTTGCCTTATTTATGTATGCAACATGAGGCCGGATATTCAATTTGCAGTCTCACAAGTCAACAGATTTATGCATAGCCCAGGGTCTAAGCATTGGCAGGCTGTCAAAAGGATTTTTTTCTACTTGAGTGGCACTTTATATCTTGGCTTGTTTTATCCCAAGGGGGGATCATTGCCACCGAATTTACATGCTTTTTTGAACTCAGATTGGGTTGATTGTTTTGACATGCGAGTGTCAACGAGTTTGTTTCATGCTCAATAGTTTTTATGCATATCATGGTTGAGAAAGAAGCAACCTACTGTGGCAACTTCCAGTTGTGAGACTGAGTATAGGGCAGTCTTCACAGCTATGATTGAGTTTGTATGGCTCAAATGCCTTATGGCTGATTTGGGTGTTCTTGACAAGACACTGCCAACACTATCTACACTGACAGCCAGAGCGCATTGGCAGTTGCGAGGAACCCATTTTTTCATGCTCGCACAAAGCACATAGAGGTGCATTAGTACTATGTCAGGGAGAGACTCTAAGTAGGAGAGATCAGCTTGTCTTATGTGCCGACACAGGACAACCTTGCAGATCTTTCCACAAAGGCATTGTCTCGTGAGAAGTTTGAAGCCTTCCACAAAGCTTTGGGCTTACTCCCCTTTGTGGACTGATCATGTCCTCACAGGGCATGAAACTTTCTTATACTCTATGTGTCAGCTGTCATTCACATTAGGAAAAGTTTGAACTCAAACTTGGGCCTTGTAAGAAATTCCATGTCAGCGTAGAGAGAGAATAGAAAATTCAATTTAGCCCTTTTTCATACATGTTTTCTAAAATCTGGATATCTTATTCATGCAAGGTATGTTTAATAAAAAACCCAAAAAGTATTCCAGTCATGATAACACTTCACTGTGTGCGGTGGCTGAATTTAATGTCGAATATCTCAATCTTCTGTATTTTTGAAAACTAAGCTCTGTTTCCTCGCCTCCTTCTTCCCCCCCATTCCCTCCTGCATTCTCTCATGCGCACGTAATATTCAAATTTCCATTCTTCTATCGCCCCCACCTCCTTCTGCACACAGTTTCAATCATCCATGTGTCAGTCGACACTTGTAGCTTCTCCATGAAAAACTTCTACAAGGAATAGGATAGATGTACATCACATGCACATAGAGCTCTCACGCGAGTATGAACCCCTTTGCAAGAAAAACAAACAGCATACGCTTTTTGAAGCTTTGAAGGAGAACTTAAGATCACAAAGCATGAAAAATGTGGACCTTTGGCTGGACGGAAAAATGTATCCAAAGCATACTCCACTCCACCTTTTAAGGATATTACATCCCTAGTGAACTATGTCGAAGATGGCCACCATGGCTTGTATAGCTACAATAAGCATTTGAAAGCAAGAAATGACGTTGTGCAACAAGAGAGAGATATTGTATACAGCGAGAATGTTCGCTTACACCAAAAAGTCATGCAATGTGCTCAACAGGTTGAAGGCAGCAAGGAGACCATCAAGGAGCTTACACCAACAACTCAGAGAACAAAAAACAGTGCTAGGTCTTCGCCAAAGAGAAAGAAAACTAAGAGACATCGAGGACTTGAAAGTTGGCTCGGGAGGAATCAAGAAAAGAGTGCAATCCATCAAGTGAGTGCATCTATCCTTCTTAGGTTTATATTCATAAACTCTTACATCTCTTACTGCTAACATGCTTGCGTCGATATTTGCTTCACCATGACAAGGAAGTGGAGCGCAGCACAACCACCTCCTCGGCCCATTACGGGCTCATATTGACTCGCAAAAACATAGCTGGGCTCTTGGATGATAAGCGCTATGGTAAGATTGTTGCTAAATAGCTTGACAACCTTTGACAGGAGAACCAACTCTCTGCACGGGGCGTTCAATCAATTTTGGATGAAGCTGGTATATCCAATAAGGGATATACTGCCATTTTCAAGTATGTAGCACCATTTGCAGTGTTGTTCCACTAGAAAAGGGTTTTGCATTATTTGCAATGCTGCTCCACTAGAAAAGGTTTTTGATTCCTAACTCCTCTTACTCAGGTTTGTGCAAAGACACATCAAAAAGTTCCGCATCAAGCACACGCTACTTCCAAACCCTTCCTCTATTCAGAAAACAAGACGAAAAGTCAACGAGGAGGTGCTTCAAAAGCTAGAAAGTCCTTTCCACATTGAATCAATATACAAATCGCCAAAAAGAGAAGAAATGGTCTATGACAATTATAACAATATTTTTTATGATATGATCACGCTGTAGTCATACATTGTGCAGTTGTTCGATGTTACTCATGAAGAGTGAAACGGCGTCCTGAAGTTTGTCATCAAGCTAGATGAGTGCGAGATTGTAAAGGAGACAAAGGTTGAGTGAATCACAATCACACTTATGAATAGAGATCTGGATGCAAGCATTAGACTAGATGATCCTCGAGACTTTAGTGTGAAATTTGAGCACAACATTTTCCTTCTTGCGACGTTCAAGGTGCGTAGAAGTTATGTTTAAGATAATTTATCGTTATGTTTCAGTTGAATGCTTTCAAATATGCATTATAAAAAGTTCAAAATTATCCTTTCAAGTGCCCATTGAGAACTTCGATATATTGAATTGGGTTTTTCATCAAACAAACATACCAAAAACAATAAGTGAACAGAGAAATGAAAAGAAATTGGATGTGGAGGGCATGGGATCCTATAATGTAGAGTGGCACATGGTTGGAGACCTAAAAGCCTTGAAATTCATGTACAATGTTTCCAAAGGAGCAACAAGCAAAAGCCCTTGCTTGTATTGCATGGGAGAGGTTCACAACCTTGACAAACCATTTTGGATAAGAGCTTCGGATAGGCATCTGCACGACCCTAACTTTCAACCCATTTTGGATATCCCACTATCTAGAGTACACATATGCACAATGCATGCACTTTGTAAAATATAGAAAAAATAATGTTTCTCTACATCTGTTTTGCCTGGACCACTCGACCTCTCTCTGCGAAAAATCAAAGGGAAATCTCAGCCTTAGAGACGGCCTTCTCATAAATGGGTTTGCACGGAGGACATGTTAGATAGAGCAAGATGAGAAGAGATCAAAAAATGGTCGCGATGTTCCAAAGAAGCTATCCATTGTTGATGGTGTGAAATCCCGACTCTTCCTTTCAATGCCCACAACTGGACGACAATGCAAAATCCAAAGTGCACAAGAAAGACAAGTATTAAGATATAACAGGTAGAAAAATCAACACAATGCTCTAGTTGACCATACAGACAATGGTGCATCAAGGACTCGCAAAGCAAAGGTATGGAAAACCTTGGATGCAATATTCCAGTTCTGCGAATTGAACTCATGGACTGATGGCAACTATACAAAATTCCAAGAAGCTATGGAGACCTTCCACAAGACATTCAAAGGAAGTGGACAAATCAACATATTACTCAGTACATGGTATAATTGTTTTGATGACATGATAATCTTTTGAATTGCAAATACTCATCCTTATAATTTCTGCATGCTTTGTGTGCAACACATTATCTGTAATCACATGCCTTGGTTTGCAAGGCAATATGAAAGCTTGGGTGTTTGGTCTACACAGGGCATGGAAAAACCCACTACTAAGCTCGTACTGGTTATTTCAATCACACTCGACATGGAGGTGGTGCAGACAAAGCAAACAGCTTAGAGGAGCTAAACCAATGAATGTATTGGAAACTAATGCATATGTCACATTGCAAGGAACAAGTCAAACAAAGTCAAATTGGCCATGCGGTGAGATTAGCAAAAAAACGGCAAAGAAAGGAGATAAGGGAGTTATCATCTGCGGCTAGACAACATGCGGATTGGCGGCTACAAAAAGAGTGCGTGGGAAGGGTTTGAACAACACCGTTGCAAGCTATGACATAACTCTCCGCCATAGCAAGATCCAAACACCAAACTTAATGTATCTAGAAGAATCGATATAATTTCAGCTTTTCATATTGTGAATGATGGTTGCAACAAAATTAAAAATGTGGCAAGACAGTGATACTCTATCATTTCAACTTTTCATAATGTGAATGATGGTTGCAACAAAAAAAGTACATTGCAAGACATTGCTACATAATCAATCTAGCTTTGATGAATAAAATAAATACATTCTATTTATTTATAGTCGTGTGGAAATGATACAAAATATTCTGGCCTCTTGTCCTGTGAATGATGGTTGCAACAAAAAAAGTACATTGCAAGACATTGCTACATAATCAATCTAACTTTGATGAATAAAACAAATACATTCTATTTATTTATAGTCGTCTGGAAATGATACAAAATATTCTAGCCTCTTGTCCTTATCTGAAGGACCCTCTTCCTCGTACCTTGGTCTCTTTGAATGACGTGTTTTGTCATCAGCATCCATCGCAAGCACGTTGAGGTCGAGCAATTGGATCTCCTCAGATGCCTCAACCTGCAGGGCCTCTTCTATAAGTTGCATGATTGGCTGCTTTTGTTTCAACAAATCATGTTTTCCATATTGTGGCAACTGGCGTGGGTCTGTGATTCCACAATCTAAACCATACGCAGCATGTGACAAAAAGTAGCGACACAGGCCATACATGCCAGGCCCTACACCAAAAATTGAGACTGCTGCTTGTTTATCTAGCAACATCACCTTGTCTGTGTTCCATCTAATGGCCGTGCCTCCTAGATATCTTAAGAGTGTCTTCAATACAGAAAAAGGGAATTCAGCCTTGTCCTTGGAGAAGTTGGAATGGAAAGCAGAGGAAGTTTGGAGCGTTCAAATTCTCCAAGTACTGACCAAGGGAGGAATTCTTTCCCAAGTCTCCTTTACCTCGTCCACAGGGACGATGAATGAACCTAATCATCATAGACTACGGGCTACAAGAAATAAAAGCCAAGTGTTGGTATATACACATGAAACTCTCATAAAGGGAAGCAAAAAAATATTTACACATTTTATCTTCTTTGAGTATTGCAGGATTCCATAAGTCGTGTACTCTCGTTTGCAGAGGATGAGGAAGGCATCAATGTTGTTGATGGAGCAATTCTCTCCATCTCTGTGATTCTAACCCTTTCTTGTACCGCCTTGAACTCTGACTCCGTTGGAAGCATCACGGTACATGCGGTTGCATCCTTGTATATCATTGCTTGTGCCTCTATTGATTCGATAAACTCACGCACTGTTACATGAGCATCCATGACAGAATACTTGTCATTGGCAGGGTTGATTATATTGTCATCCTCTTGTAGATTTTGAGCAACTATAGCAAGTCATTAGTCCTCTCTCAAGTCAAACAACTCCATGATGTCATTAAGCATTACATAATGATGATCACCAGGGAGCACATTTGTTGGCAAAGCTCCCTCTAGCAATTGAACACCTTTTGAAACACACAAAGCACCACTTGGTGGTTGCATCAACTTGTCACCAGTGATTGAACAATGACTGCTCTCGGCCTCCTCTACTATGTCCTGGTGATCGTCCAGATTATTGTTCAAAAATAGTATGAACCCAGCATAGTATTCTGCAACTCAACACTTTCGATTATGTACGAGACATCTGATGTCATTCCTGTGAGACTACAGTGGCAACTTGAGGTTGCTCCTATAGAAAATATCTTTCTTTAAACAATCAAAACTGATATTCTTCATATGAACATATCGACAACCCCCAAAGTCAAATGTGTTGTTGATCATCTATTGCTCGTATGTCTGATGAAACCTTGCAAGAAAATATGACGCAAAAGCCAAAACTCTTGCAATGAGAAGGCAGGGTTAAAAATAGGCTTGAATTCCTGCTCCCACTGTTGAAGCCCAATTCTATAGAGAAAATGGTACAGCTTGTCTTTGGGTGCCTCATTAGAGCAAGGCAGCTCCTCCTCTATCTCGATCTGAAAGGAATCCATTTGTGGAGAGAGGTAACAAAACTTGGGTTGTTGGTTAGGGTAAAGGTAGTAAGGCACTGGCTAACACTAGGGGACTGACAGGCCTCCTATATATAAACTCCTCAGGAACTCGACCAGGTCATTACAACCACCCTTATGATTGCATTAGTAATGGTGCAATGAATGCAGCACAAAGATCGAGGCAAGCTCAACCATCCCTATGACACATGTCCTGGTTGAGTGAGTATCGTAGCTATATAAAGCACCTTGACTGCATACTCCAGAACTCGCTCACATCTACACAACGCAGGTATGGAGGACAAGAAGAGAGGAAAGGTGAAGCTTCTCCAAAAGATGATGGCGGAAATGAAGGAGGTCGAGAAAATGCTAGATGAGGCAAAAGCTCTTCGAAAGGAGCTGAAGAAAAAAAACAAAGGTAACCAAAATGAAAAGGCTAAGGAAAATAGCACTACAAAGATCGAGGACAAGAAACCACAAACGATAAAGGAGGAAGAAGAATAATTGTAATGGACCAACAAGATAGTGCATCAATCACCTCTTAGTCTTGTGTAATGGAGTCCTTGAAGATAATGCAAATGTCTTCATATCTTGTTCCTTTGTCTCTGCCTCTTTGTTTCTTTTTTTGGTTACTAATTATGAAAGAAGAGCTTTTTATCAAAATGTGTCGCACCACAATGCGAGTGAGAGGTTTATGTCACATAGCCATTGATATGCTTCCGTTGTGCAGTGAAAGAAAAATATCACACCACAATGCGATAGGGAGCTCTCTTCACGATGGGTGGTCCCTATCGCGTTGTGACGCGACATCCACATGTCGCGCCACAACGCGATAGGGAGGTGTATCCACGATATGGGTGGTCCCTATCGCGTTGTGACGCGATACGAAATATCGCGCCACAATGCAATAGGAAGACGCGTCCACAATATGGGTGGTCCCTATCACATTGTGACGCAACATCCAAATGTCACACCATAACACAATAGGGAGGAATATCCATGATATGGACAGTCCCTATCGCGTTGTGGCGCGACATCCAAATATCACGCCACAACGCGATAGGGAGTATCTCCACAATATGGGTGGTCCCTATCGCATTGTTACGTGACATCCAAATGTCGCACCACAACGTGATAGGAAGGCATCACCACAACATGGTTGGTCTCTATCGCGTTGTGGCACGGCACTGTTTATCGCTTTGTGGCGCGCCATCAAGAGTGTCGCGCCACAACGCAATAAGGAGGTCTGGCTCCGGTACACTCCCCCTTCTCGCATCGTGCCGCGATATTTTTTCTTGTTGTGACACAACGCGAGGAGGGGGTTTGGTTGATCAAGGCCCATCCCCTATCGTGTTGTGCCGCGACAACCATATAGTTGACCTGGTGCCTCAGTCAACATGCAGAATGCCAAGTGTCCTTCATGAGGTGATGCACTCTTCCCAATGATGATGAGCGACTCAATTAATTGTGGCCTCCACCTTATGGTGTATCCCATGTTTAGTAATGATGATGGTGTCCTTGGCACTTATATAACGTTTCTATTTTTGTATATCCCACTGCTGTTTGACCTCTATCCTCACCTCTCAGAGTCAGATTTTGCAACCTAACCTTCTCATTGCTCAATCTTCTTCTTATTTTTCCCCACAACACTTTCTAGGGTAAACACTTGTTTCCATGGCTCGCATGAAGCAGACCGCAGGGAAGGTTTACCTGTGCAATACAACCAACCTTCATCCTCAAGAGTTGTAGGCAAAACCCTACCTAATCTTTGGGCAACAATGTGTAGTCAAAGATACGAGCATAAACGAAGCGTTCTGCTTGAGCTGCACAAACTCCAGAGGCATATCTCTCTGGCTATTTCTAAGTTACCCTTCCAAAGAATAGTTCGCTAGATTTGTGAGAGCGCGAATTTGGATTTTCGGTGGGCCAGAAGTGTGATGGGTTGCCTCCACGAGGCACCCGAGGACTTTCTGATCGAGCTGTTCCAAGACAGCTACGTCCTCACAACTCATGCTCATAGAGTGATAGTGATGCCCCGGGATATCAATTCTCTTAGGCTGTTATGCTTCAGGTATGACAAGACACTTGTGACAGTCCATCTATCTGACAAGAGAATGGACAACATTTTGACAATCCCTCTAATCACCAAAGTGAAGGTGTACGATGTGAGCACCACACAGCATATGTATGGCACACGTTTGAATGTGGAGCGGACCCAAGAGCTACTTGTGGAAGAGCCTTCAGCCGAGTCAAATGAACAAGAGATGTTAGCAGTAATTGACCAAGCTAACACTGAGACCCTAGGTTTCCTCGGCCCAACTTTCGACGTAGCACTTTTGGTATGGGGCCAAAATTTGTATTTTGTTTCGGCCCTCACGAGATAGCTGTTTTTTGAAAAAGTGAGAGGGAGCTTACGGACCAAATTATAAATTTTGGTCTCTAGTATGTTATATTATTTTTGGAGAGGTATTTATTTCATTCTGGGTTATTGGAGATCCAATTAATTTTCTCAATTTGCAGCATGTTGGTTTCCAACCTTGTATGGAATCAACAATCCGAGGTAGCCGTTTTGGATACACAAATGTTAGTCGTGCTTACCTCGCAGTCTACTTCCCTGATAGAATTCGTTGATTGGTTTCAACAATTCACCATGGACACGACGAAAGTTTTACTTTTAGCTTACAACAAAAAGTAAGTGTTTTTTATCTTGCTATTCTTCAATATTTTGTATACTATGAATAGCAAACTAATTCCTTGTTTTGTGCAATCAGTTTACATTGGATCCTTGTTGAACTAAACATTGAGCGTAAGTGTTTCTACCTTGCAAATTTTGCGCATGGTTTTCATGGGAATGTCCGAAGGTACTTCGTTACTTGTTTCTTGATTCTCCGATTTCGATGCAACGTGTGGTCACCATTTGCTATGTCTTGCAGGTTTGTTCAGAAACTTGTTGTGCTGCATGGGAAGCATTGACCCAAGACAGTGTTTGGGAAGATATGATGATTCTGAGTTGCAAGGTCCCAAAACTAGACAACGAGCATTCTTGTGAATGGAGAGTTCTTGCAAATGCAGAACTTCTTCTGGAATGCATTTATATTGAGGAGCGTAGAAGTGTAAGTGCAATGTTTCTCTTTTGTAATCCTTGCACACATGATTTCTTTGAATTACATATAAAAGCTAGGGAATTCATTTGCAGGCAAGGAACGTCCATGTGGAAGCATTCAGGACAACAATAATCCAGAATATGGTCAATCTTGTGGAGACACATCCTCTGGGAGCCACAGATGTTTTTGTTGTGCCGTCGCCACGACCACAACCTTGGCCTCCACCTCGGAGGTACGAAGTAGAGCCTCAACCAACGACCGACCAAGCTCTTGGACGTGCCTCCCCTCGTGTTTCTGGCCACTCAACCTATAGTCTTTTTGTGATACCCGATTTTACCAAAGAAGACGAGGTCACTACACAATATTTTCCTCAATCCCAAACCCATCACCCAACCCCCAGACCGTCTCCTAAGCCTTTACATTCCAGTCATGGTAATCAAGCGGAGAGCTCCCCTCAATTGTAAATGAGAGCTACTAATCAATGGATTTAATTGGACATTACAATGTACATTATTAAACCCAATGTAAAGACAACTTGAGTCAATTTTGAAAAAATAATTCTTCTCAAAACTTATTTGCAAGAAATTCCTTAACAATGCATTTTTACATGAATATAGATTGCAAGCTTTCTGTCAACAGCTTTCTTTGATATTCGTAGTTCAGAGCAATGTGATATACTTTGTGAGCCGCCTTCTTCAATCAAGAGTTGAATTGCACTAAAAACAGTCAGTCATCCTTTATCTCTACGCACAATGTCTTCTTCTCCTTTCTCTGAGGCTCCTGTACGACAGTTAATCGAACAGTTAGATTAGACTAATATTTTGTGATGATAATCAGAGGGAAATAACTAACGCAACATTCATGTTTACATACAAAACATACTACCTTTCGCATGTAGCACTGGAAAAGAAATTTTGGAGATAGGCTAAGGTCAACCTCGTTCTCCAAATCCTCGTGCACTTGTTGCAGTGTCGCATTGCCTCGAATGCTAAGAACAGTTAGTAGATCAAGTCCACACTATATCTCAAGCATTCTCAAAGGATTGTTCAAGTCATCAGTTAAATCTTGGTCCAAAGCTACCAGATGACCATTCACTCGATGCAACCTTATGTGGTGGAAGGAAGCTATGAAATTTTGAGAAGCTATCATGCACTTACACACAATAGACTTCTTATTTACCTTGCATAAGATGCCATCAAAATCATGGACATCCCAAGATTCATCCAGAAAATTGAGGCATTTCTTTGTCTTGCAGAGTAGCATAGTTCCAGTCTTCTTAATCTCTTCATCATGGAAAAAGTCGATGAACACATACATGGGCATGAAGATTGAAACACGTACCAGTCGACTAGCAATATTTGGTCTTAAGCACTTTTGTATTTTTTTATGAAGCTTTAGTCTGAAACACTCAGAGGTTTCAAATGAAGGGACTGGCCACTCTGGACTATCCTTCGAAGGAGCCGGGAGATATTTTAGAGTGTCGAAGCAAAGCGCAAAACGCAAAGCATTATAAAAGTGGTCGAAGAAGAAAATCTCCCTTTCAGTCAACGCTCTTCTGGCGCTAGTGTTATAGAGTATCTCTCCCACAGTTGCATGGAATGCATCAAAAATACCAATAATGCAATCCACCAACTGACAGTTTTCTTTGTCAGAAGGATAAATATCTGCAACTGGCAAGTTAAACACACAGTACACGAGTGAAGAGTAAAATCTATTGTGGATGTAAGAAAACTTATAATTTGGTCGGTTTGTTGGAAATCATGTCGGTGTTGTTCGTAGACGCAACTCTGAGTGCATATATGTGTGTTCAATGAGAACCTATTTGATTGTTTTGCTAGTTTGTGACAAGCAAAAGTTTTTCACCCTACCTTTATAACTATTCACAAACTCATTGCCGTGCGCTTTCTCTTCCTCGTCTACAGGAGAACCCAGCTTCCAGCTGTAATGGCCATCGACCGTTGTCCAAATCGAAGCTGTTGAAAATTTCAACAGACTTAATACTTGAGGATGGTCGTCGAGGTCTTCTGTTCTCCATTAGTGATTCTTCTATGGCAAGATGCACAACACAGATGTGAGAGGGGAAGTACTTCTGAGCGCAAACACAATACATTCAAATGCAAGTAGAATAGTTAGTTGAGCGTAAATGAATGATAATGAGCGGGAATACTATGAAGTCTCTCCTATCAAAAAAGTGTGCACAACTGCATTGAGTGTGAGTTATGTGGTACATTTGTCCTATATTAGGTCTTGACAAGAAAGATTCGAGAAAATCACAATGTATATTAGTGAAGGTTTTTTATGCAACTAAAAATTGTTTTTTGAAAATGCTGAAATTTGAGATAAAAACAAGGAAATCCGAGCTACTGTTATGGTAGCCCGCCATCCATTGGTCGCGTTGCATTCTCTCTCTAGCGCTAAAAGGACCAAATTTGAGTCCAAACTTTCCCTAATGCCGCATCACTCCCAGGGGGGATTTGCTACCATATACATGTGGTGGTGATGTGAGTGAACACACTTAGGACCGCCGGGGCATTTTTTCCTCACTACTAGGAGGTTTTCTCCCCCGTGCATTGTATATACGCCCATCACTCTAGGGCTATCTTATCTTTCCATTGCACACTAAGTAATACACTCTTTGTTGTGTGCCTTGAGCTTCCTTCGTCTTCTCCAAGATGTGTGTGTTTTCATGCAACCCTAATTCCAACATGTTCAAGGGATCCTAAAGGTGGGAAACAAGCCTATAAAACAATATGGTTGGGTGGAGAATAGCATGACTCCGTCCATGGCTCTTAAAATGATATCAAAGAAATTAAGTTTGTGGGGAAAGATCGATTGTGGACCCTTGCATGTGCATGGCACACAACAAGCTTCTATGGCATACTCGTAGAGACTCGTGAAGCAACACAAGAAAGGGGTCTTCCACACACAAAGGCCACATGGCGACTTGTACAGATCTTGGCTAGGATGGTGTCGAAAGGAGTCTCCCCCCCACAACGCATCTTGACTCTGTAGCGGGCTCAAAAAGTGCCAATAACAACCAACACGAGTGCTGCAAGCGTCCCTCGTATTGCCACATCTACACAGAAGCCACTCATTTCACGTAGGAGGGACCCCTTGGGTACCCAATTGTCACGTGTAGCAGAAGTGTTTATAGATTAGCTCGGATCTAGCTCTCCGTACAAACACAAGGGACACTTTACTTCACTTGAAATAACCAAAGTGAACTGAATGAAGAGAGAGAGAGAGAGAGAGAAGAGACGATGCCGAATGTCGGGTCCCAAATCCTCAAGGGCCCCCTTCCTGTGTTTCCAGAGAAACTAATTTATTTATTTCTTACACAATGCTAGTACAATGATGCTAAATGCTGAGGTACTGATGCTAATGGGTATTAATGCTACTGATGTTGGGTACTAATGGGTATTGATGGGTACTAAGGGGTGTTGCGGGTATTGAGGTAATGTAGGGCACTGAGGTACTGTTGGGTACTATTGGGTACTGATGGATACTAAAGGGTACTACAGGGTACTAAGGTACTGTGGGGTATTGTTGGGTTCTATGTCGATGATGATGATGTCAACTACGAGGAATTACTGGATTCTATGTCGACAATGGGGTATTGATGGGTTCTACGTCGACGAGGATGACTAGCAAGTACTGACAAGGCTAAGGGTTGAAATATGATGCGACCATGGACTGAAAACGCTGATGGGAAGAAAGCTGGTTGGAAACAATGGCCGCTTTGGACTACAAGCACTGAGTATGCAGGTTCTTTGTTGTTGTTGTTGCTTCTTACTAGCACCTAAGGGCTGCTTTTATAGGTACCAACAAGGGTAAATGAAAAGTCACTTATTATTAAAATGCACTTTAAGAGGTGGTTCACGCACAGTAAATTATTAAGTGCTAAAATGTAGTACTGTGCAAGAGAGGGTATGCAACTATGATCGGCTTGGACATGCACGTCCTACTAGAGGCTCACAAAGGTGCCAAGCTAGTTCCTAAGCTAAGACTCATGCTAGATTGTAGCAGAAGCATGTCCACGTAGCGCAAGTGAAGTGCACATGTGACATTCCCCCCTGTTAAAGGTGAGGCACAATTGTCGAACTTCTATCTGTGGATACTTCTATGTGCTTTTGATGATGACTGCTTCTGATGCTTGTGGATGCATAATCGATGAAGATTTTTCTCCAAACGGGTGGATACTACATTTGGTGCGATGTAAACACCGACCATACAAGTTGCTAGGTAGTCTTACTACTATCGCAGAATACAAGTCTTGGTGTTGACTCTACCTTGCAAGCAAGTTCTAGCCACTTGAATAGTCCTGTCATGAAGACATTGCAATTGAAGCTGAAAGGTAAGGGCGCTCAAACGTATTTCCAAGGGTTTTTTGTCGATGGAAGTGGATGCACACTACATGCAAATGCAAATGCAGAAGAGGGTTTGGGATTCTCCAACTCCTTCCATATCCGCATACGAGGCAAGTAGATCCTGGTACTAAAGATCTAGATTTTTGTGTATCCATTGTTGATCTTCCTTCAAAGACATGGCAATGAAGATGGGAGCTGGTACTGGATGCATGATATTGAGGGTGCTAAGAGGCTGACAAGTCCGAGGTAGGGACGTGAAGCTTCTCTAAGGAATAAAAACTAAGAGAGGTTCTTTGGGTTCTTGGTTCTTCTTTAGGTTCTTCCCTTGAGTTTGCAAAGCCGAAGCACGCACAAAAATCTGATACCAATGTTAGGTGCAGTGGAAATGTTTATGGATGTAGCTCAGATCTCTCTACACAAACATACGGGACACTTTACTTCACTTGAAAGAACTGAACTGAGCTGAATGAAAAGAGAGAGACACAAGAGAGAGAGAAAAGAGACAACACCGAATGTCGGGTCCCAAACCCTTAAGGGCCCTCTTGCTCTATTGCCAGAGAAACTGCTTTCTTTATTTCTTGCACAATGCTGATACAGTGATAGTAAATATTGAGGTATCATGCTAATGGGTATTGATGATGTTGATGTGGGTACTATTGGGCACTCTTGGGTACTAGCGGGTACTGAGGTATTGCGGGGTATTGAAGGGTACTAAGGTACTGCGGGGTACTATTGGGTTCTATGTCGACGACGATGATGTCAACGATGAGGTACTGCTGGATTCTATGTCTACGAAGATGATGTGGACGACGGGGTATTGATGGGTTCTATGTCGATGATGATGATGATGACGACGACGAGGTACTCCTAGGTCTTATGGATCCTTATGCTGAGCTAGGCAAGGGCCAACCCAAGGCACAAGGGTGCTAGGTGTTAGGGTACTGTGTAAACGAAAATGATGACGATGACGATGTCGACGACGACCACGCTATGATTGAATGCCAAAACCTGCCAGTGATGTCGATGGCTAGGGTTTGCAACCATGTCGAGGCTAAGGAATAAAATCTGATGCGACCATGGGCTAAAAACACTGATCATGCTGGTTGAAACGTTGGTCTTGTGGTTAAAAACGTTGATGAGAAGAAGGCTGGAAATGCTGGCCGCTTTGGACTGCAAGCACTGAGTCTGCAGGTTCTTCTATTGTTACTATTGCTTCCTACTGGTGCCTAAGGGCTGCTTTTATCGATACAAATGCCTCGATCGGGTAACCATCCCAACAAGGGTAATGAAAAGTCACTTCTTAATAAAATGCACTTTAAGAGGTGGTTCACTCGTAGTAAATACCTAAGTGCTAAAATGTGGTACTATGCAAGAGAGGGTATGCAACTATGACCGGCCTAGACATGCACGTCCTGCTAGAGGCTCACAAAGGAGCCACGCTAGGTCCTAAGCTAAGACTCATGCTAGATTGTAGCAGAAGCATGGTGGCAAGTGAAGTGCGCACGTCACACCAATTTTCTTTAGAAGGGCCACCGTAAGAGTACCCTCCTACAAACCAAGGGCCAGTGCTTTGTTTGGGCACTTGAGGTAGGTCGATCATGAATATGAGTTTGAATTTTTATAGTGGTGATGCTAGAGGAAAACATTACACGATCTTTGTTTATCTAGCTACATCTTCACTTCCTCCATAGTACAAGAAGTCTAGCATTTCTATTTGGGTGAGCCTTTAATGACTTAGAATATGGAGGAACAACGGAGTTTGAGCCTATGAAGCCAAACATGCAAGTTGCTAAGCTTCGGAGAAAATGGCCATGGCAAGAAAAACTTTGTCATAGCCAATTTAGGTTTATGATTTCACAAGGGGCATGACCCCTAGGAAAGTTTTTCCAAGGTAGATTGAGTTGAAAGAGACGATGATCGAGTGAATATGGAACCTCAAGGACAACAAGGTTGGAACGTTTCAAGTTTTTACTATTAGAGCCAAGGACTGAGGCATGATATTCTCCACCCAACCATATCCTTCAATAGGCCCGTAGCCCACCTTTAGGATCCCTTGAACACACATGTCTAGTCGACCTTGCCTAGGGTCTGTGGCCCCACTGGTTTCTTGGCATTATTTTCAAATTTTATTGTTTTCAATGCATTTTTTGCCTTTATTTTGCAAAGAATCATAACTTGGTATGCAAGCTGCTTTGAAATCCATAACAGCAAGCAAGACCAGGTTTTCATACTATTATGATTCAATGCTTTAGCAAGGATATTTATGGGGCTATTTGTGTGCGATGTTTACAGGCACTTTCACAGTTTGAGATATGATGTACACATACATGTTTGAGGATAGACTGTGCAAGCTAATGGAAAAACATCATTTTGCCATGGTCGTGCAAGTTAATGTTGTTCAGTCACTTTCAAGGAATGTGAGCGGCTACTTTCTAAGTATCAATGATGTTGATGGCCTATCCAAGCATCTTTCTCAAGGCCCAGGATAAGAGTAGAACCAAGGGAGGCAACACGGCCACTGCATGCATAGCATGCCAATATGGTGGACTAACTCCCATTGAAGAAAGCGTGTTTACACTTTTGCTACGAATGCACATAGTATTCAACAAGGTCCATGGACTAGTTGATGATCAACAAGGTCAACTCTATTTAAGATTTGCAAGGCATGCACAACGGTGCCTATGTACTAAGTTTTTTTAATGTTATGACCCTTTGCACTAGGGTGCTTATGAAATTATGCCTTAGCATGCACACAATTTATTATTCGCATTTATTTTGCCATATACACATTCTCTCTTATGTTTGAATACGGATATTTTCTTCCAAGCCTTTATCTTGCCTCTGTGGACAAGAAACAACTCTATTATAGTTGAATTTGTTCATTCTATATGCACGCAACAGATGATGTTTTCCTTTATCATTATGCATGGTTATCAACCATAGCTAGCCAATTCAAGTGGTAGTTTTTTGTCATTTTTTATAATAATTTATGAACAAAGTTAATCACAAATATTCAAAGATGTAGAGCAAATTCGGATCCGTTTCAGTCATGCAGCCCTTCTGGAAAAATTTTGAGTATTTTTATGATGGCTATATGACTATGATTACCTACAACATCTGCTTCTAGTTTTTCTTCTAAACACTTCTATTGTAGAATTTTATGAGCATGTCTATGATATAATATATCTACAAGATTGTATGTATGCACGTGTGTTCTAGACTTTTAACAGTGTGTCTACAAGATAGTAATTCAACAAGTTGGTATGCTATGTCATGTGTAATGATTTGGGCAAAGTGCACACCGAGTTTTTTGTTGTAACATTTAATGGCCTAAAATCTTTTGTGTAGCGGAATTTAGCATGAACATAGTGGGCATTTCATTAGAGTTGATTCCTAATGAGAATTACAAGAGTGCTTGGGTGGAGAGAGCAACAAAAAGCATAACACCTAGTTAGATAGCATCGACAATACTTTCAAAAGAGAGAGCAATTAAGCTATTGACAACAGTTGAGGACCGGATTTGCATGGAGCCGGTCCCCCCTCCAAAAGGCTTTGTATTATGGTTTCTCCCATCAAGAGAGACATTGTACAATACAATTCTTTGTGTTCCTTCAAGACTAGCTAGTGCAATGAAGATGGAAGCTTCATACACCAAGCAAAACACTTAATCAAACACAACTTGAATTATCCCCGTTCTCAGACCCAAGACCTCACACACCTTCGAAGATGGTGAGAGCTAGCAGGGTATGAGAGTAGATTGAGAGGAAAAAGAAGTATCTTACGAGAAAGAAGTACATCTCCTCACATAATCACTCATATTAGCATAGCTTAGCTTAGTAATTAGCTTGGTAGAGAAGATGAGCATGCATTGAAGCTTGGCTCTTGGTTGGATTTTCATCCACATGCCAAGAGAGTGTTGATGTAGGCTTCTATCTCACAAGCTTGGAGTAGGTGATGAGCTCTCCATTAAAGCTTGGGAGGAGATAGAGTATTTTCCCTTCACACATGGTCAAGTGTGAGAGTGTGTGTGTCAATGCCAAGCAAAAATCAGCCCCCCCCCTCTCTTGGGCGAGCCCTAGCTGCTAAGTAAGTCTGGCTTTTGCCTCATTGGACCTCCCCAGGTCAAGCCAATAGGGATTAAGCAGCATAAGTGATAGCCTTCTGACATGTGTCCCCCTTTCCCCTTTTGTGAGAGCTTTAGGTAATTAAATAATTAAACTAAACTCTCATTGGACCCCTTTGCCTCCTGGCCAATAGGAATCAGGCAAGCCATGGGGCTCCTGAATGCTCATTGGACCCCTTGGGAGACTGCCCAATAGTCTTCTAGGACACTTAATTCTTATTGGTTTCTTTTATTAAATGTTTTTAAATTAATTAAACTAGATTTACTCTAGCTTAATTCTCATTGGTCCACTTCAAGGGTCTTCCAATAGGAATTGGGCACACCTTGTGGGCATCTGGCCTAGGGAGCTGACATGTGTCCCTCATTCCCTTTGTGTAAAGGGAGCCTGTGTGTGTGTGTGTGGCTTTCTCTCTCATCCCCTAGCTTTGGGGCTCGCCCCCTCCCATGTAGGGATATGCAAAGACTTTTAGGGCACACACTAAGCATCCAATTTTCCCTAGGGTTGACCTTTGGACACAACCTTTGAATTTTGGAACCTTAGCATTTTGGAAGTCTTAATGGGCTGAACCTTAGGGTCTTTTTGGCCCATTGTTTCACATGGCTCTTTTGCAGATGGCCCCCCCTTTGGATCCCTATTTTCCCTCCTTTGGATCCCTACTGTGGCCGGTCTGCTAACTTAACCAATATTCTAGCTTTTTCTCCCTTGGCACTTCCCCACATTAAATGATCAGTTTAATATGAGAAAATCATTTAGGAGAATTAGATATTGATTATTATGACATTACCTCTCTCTTGAAATCATAGTCGTCCTCGACTATGGTGTAGAGAAGATAAAGCATACGCATGAGTCCTTTTCTTAGCGGGTAGAGGATCCCTATGTTACCCTACGACATCATTCCATAATGGATGACTAGTCCATTTGGCGCTTGAGAGCCTGAGGCTGCCGCAAGCATGTCTGCACATTAGTCCTATCAGTCTTCCATAGTAGAGTGACAAGCTCTACTTGGTGTTTGGGAGACGTCGTCTCCGCAAACTTGATCTAAGCATGCATACTACTTCATTTTTGTGCACAAATAAAGAAAAAGGGAGTCTTATAAGACAAAAATTTTTGTTCATTTTTAACATTTTGTACATTTGCTTACTCTTGGGAAGCATTGTAAGCATTGACAAGGTTTAGGTTATCCTTTAATTGTATGCCTTGCATCCATCTAGCATCTTCAAAAGGATAATTCTTAAACTTAATAAGATATCGTCTGATAGTCTTACCGCCTCTTAATACCTTGTCTTCATGTCGGAGAATGGACTCGGGCTGCAGCACCTCCTCGTGGTCCTCGATCTCCGGTGGGTCTTCAATAGTTGGTTCTTGAGGTGGCTCTCCTTTGTAAGGCTTTAAGAGGCTCACATGAAAAGCATTGTGTATGAGCCAATGATTGGGCAACTTAAGTTGATAGGCCATCTCATTGATTGGCCTAAGAATCTGGAAGGGACCATAGTACCTTTTTGCTAGTTTAGCATAGTACTTTTGGTGGCCCGTAGGATTCTTGCCCGTAGTGTGCCTTAATCGAGCCTTAGGAAACTTTAACAAGACCCAATCGTTTTCTTTAAAGGCTTGGGCTCTTCTGTGCTTGTCAGCAGCAGCCTTTTGCCTTTGCTGTGAGATAGAGATAGCATCCTTAATCTTTTGGAAAGATTCTTGTAGGTCTCGGCTATACTCATCTGCAGCGAAGATCTTCCCATGTACCTTAAGTAGCAAGGGACTTTTTGACCTTCCCTCAATTACCTCGAAAGGTGCTTTTCCTGTAGAAGTATGTACAGTGTTATTGTAAGCATACTCTACTAAGGGTAAGTACTTCTCCCATTGGGATCTTTGATCTACTTCCGTTACATAGGCTTTTAGTAGATCGAGAATAGTTAGGTTAGCTATTTCACTTTGGCCATCAGTTTGTGGATGATAGGCCGAAGAGAAGTTTAGCCTTGTTCCTAAATTCTCAAAGAGACCCTTCCAGAAATTACTGGTCATTCTAGGATCTCTATCCGACACTATGGACATTGGCAAGCCATGGTACTTGAAAATTTGTGAAATGAAGAGGGTTGCCATTTGATGGGCTTTGATAGTCTTTTTGACAGGTATAAAATGAGCTTGTTTACTGAACCTGTCTACTATCGTCCATATTCCCGTATTCCCATGGATAGACTTAGGCAATCCAAAGATAAAATCCATGGATATGCTCTCCCACGGTGAATTAAGGATTGGCAAGGGTTGAAGCAATCCAAGTTGCTTCCCTCTATCAAATTTTGTCTTTTGACATACCACACATTTGGAAACATACTCATGTATGTTCACTTTCATGGTAGGCCAAAAGAAATATGTTTCAATTCCCTTTAGGGTAGACTGAATCCCTCTATGCCCCGCATATGGGGGAGCATGAGATTCATACATTACTTTCTCACGTAGTGAGTTAGTAACGCATAGTCTATTGCCATAGAGAAGATAACCATCTTGTAAAGTAAATGGTTCTTCTTTCTTCCCTAATGCAAGGGCTGAAATCACATCTCTAAAATCGGGATCAATAGCATACTCATCTATCATTAAAGATAGATCATTGTGAGTTGCTATGGAAACCGCATTCACTCTCGGTCGTCTTGAGAGTGCATCGGCTACTTGATTATGCTTGCCAGCAATGTGAGCAATATGAAAATGAAATTGCGAAAGGAAATTTGCCCACCTCATTTGTTTGTCGGAGAGCTTGGTCTGCGTCATGAAGTACTTAAGACTTTGGTGATCCGTTCGCAGAATGAAAGGAGTCCCCAATAAATAGTGCTTCCATGAGTCTAAGGCATGTAGAACTGCAAGGAGTTCTTTTTCGTATATGCCTAGAGCTTGCTCAACAGGGTCGAGCCTTCGACTCTCATAGCCTATGGCGTGCCCTTCTTGGAGCAGAACAGCCCCAAGGCAATCACCACAAGCATCACATTGGACCTCAAATGGTTTTGAGAGATCCGGTAGTGTAAGCACAGGTTGAGAGATAAGCTTTTCTTTAAGCTTTTCGAAAGCATTGTTCTCCTTAGCAGACCACGTATACCTAACATTTTTCTTTGTTAGGTCATGTAATGGTCCCGCAATTTGTGAGAACTTTTCTATGAAGCGTCTATAGTATGCACACATACCTATAAAGCTTCTTAGTTCATGAAGATTCCTTGGTTTAGGCCATCCTTTTATTACCTCTAACTTGGATGGATCCATTTGGATTCCATCTTGAGAGATAATGTGACCTAAATATTGAATCTCTTGCAAGAAAAATTCACTTTTCTTTCGATTAACATAAAGTTTATTCTCTCTTAAAACTTGAAATATTACCTGGAGGTGTTGCTTGTGTTCCTCTAATGAATTAGAGTAGATGATAATATCATCAAAGAACACTCCAGTGAAGGTTCGATGAGGCCTGAACAGCTTTTCCATCAAGCGGTTGAATGTGGCTGGTGCATTAGTCAAGCCAAAAGGCATGACAATGTATTCGTAAAGACCAAATGTAGTACGAAATGCGGTCTTTACAATGTCTTGATCAACTATCCTTATTTGATGATAGCCACTTTTTAGGTCAATCCTACTGAAGTAGGTCGATCCTTGTAGCTTATCAAATAGGTCTTCTACCCGTGGAACGGGAAACCTATTCTTGATAGTGATCCTATTTAGTGCTCTATAGTCGACACACATACGATATGTGCCGTCTTTCTTTTGCACTAATAGCACAGGTGAGCAAAATGGAGATGAGCTAGGCCTAACCATGCCCTTCTCAATTAACTCATGCACTTGCCGCATAATCTCCTCTTGTTGAGCTTGAGAAACTCTATAAGGAGGTTTGTTAGGCGGTGAACTTCCTGGAAGAAGTTCAATTGCATGGTCGTCATTACCTCGTTTAGGAGGTAGCTCACAAGGGATGTCGTCAATAAAGACATCTTGAAACCCCTTGAGAAAATTGGATAACTCTAATTCCTTTTGGTTGCTTTTATTTTTTTTGCTAAAGCATTAGGTTCATTTTGAGAATCTTTAACAAAAATCATGTACACGGAAATAGAGCTCTTTATTGACTTGTTGAAAGCTGGTGTATGTACAATGGGGATGGTGTTACCCATCTCCCTAGCATCTATATACATGTCCTTTTCCCTGAACTTAAAGGAGATTCTCCTTTCAGGAAATTTAACATGGGCAGCCAGACGGTCAAACCATGGTGCCCCTAGGATTACATCCTCATGCTTGAGAGGAGAGATAAAGAAGTCCTCTTTGTCCACATAGCCTTGGACATGAAGCCTCAATTTCCCGATTAAGGGAGTGACTGAAGCTTCTTGCCCCTTGAAGGCACTGTCTGCGGGTAGGATATCTCCCATCTCGTAGGATTGTATGCCTAGCTTGGTGGCTAACTCCATAGATATAAAATTGTGAGTAGAACCAGGGTCAAAGAGAATAAAAGCATCATGTTCTCTTACCTTTCCCCAAGCATGGCATAGAGGAGATCCTTTGTGGTGAGTTTGGTGAATCTCCTCCTCTTGGATTTCAACCAAAGAAGCTCTAGGAGGATCTTGGCGGTTGTTCTTTTGGGGACAAGCGCGGTACGCATGCCCTTGTTCGCCGCACTTGAAACACCGGTTATCTTTACGATAACGCTCAAGCTCTTCAGGAGAGAGTTTATTCTTTCCTTTGTAAACTCCCTTCTCTTTAGCTTTGTTGGAATTGCCCTTAGGAGACTTTTGGACATTGTCCTTCCCCTTAGGCTCATTGGAACCCTTGTTTTCCGGGGGCTTATTATTTCTTTTACCCCCCGTTTGGAAATTGATTCGCGAGGCCACCATAGTATGGTGTATTACCGCCGATATGGTACGTGGCCTTTGGGAGTTGACATACTCCGCCATTTCTTCGGTTAAGCCCGCACAAAATTGTTGCTTTTGCTCTCCAAAATCCAACTTTTTGAAGACAGTGGCTTTGAGTTGTAGGTCCCAAAACTTGTCTACATATTTGTGGATGGATTCATTGGGAGAGAGCTTTAAGCTTCGCCATTCGGTGAGTACTTTGTCTTTGGCATCGGTGGCCAAAAACTGCTTCATAATGGAAGCTCTTAAAGCCTTCCATGTTCGTGGAGCTTCACCGTTGGCTCGTAGGCTAGACCACCATTGTCTGGCGGACTTTTGAAAGTGCATAGCTACATGGCGTAGCTTAGAGGACTCCGTGAAGCCCTCATCTCCAAACGCCGCATCGAATTGCTGGATAAAGGCCAAAACTTTGTCTGTAGCACCGAAGGTGCCATCATAGGTAAGGAAAGAGATGCTCTTCCCTCCCTCTTTGAATTTCTTCAGCTTGGACGACCTCTTCCATGCGGCATAGGATTTTCTATGGCCTCTTCTTTTTGATGGTTCAAAAGTTGCACCATCACTTTCTTCAGAAGATGAAGAATTTGAAGAAGGTGGAGAAGAGGGTGACCTCTTTCTCGCCTTTTTCTTGTCTTGATCTTTGTCGTCTTCACCATAGCTTTCATAAGAGGAAGAGGATGAAGAAGATGGAGAAGAGGGTGTCCTCTTTCTCGCCTTTTTCTTCTCTTGCTTTTTATCATCCCTCTTTGAATTATGGCGTGGAGAAGAGTGTGATGGTCTTCTCCGCTTTGGTGGTGATGGAGAGCGTTTAGCCCGCCGTCTTCGTGGAGCCATCTCCGCCGAGGTGGCGGGAGACTCGCTTCTTTCTCGTTCCTTCGGTGGAGGCTCTTGAGTTCTCCTTTGGGAAGGAGATGCATCATCAAGAAGTAAGTTCTTGAGCCCTTCATATGGATTCTCTTCTTCTTCCCGAATCGGAGAGAGACCTCTTTTGGTAGTCTCACAAGGAGGCTTCCTAGGTGTTCTCTCGTCATGGTGATGAGCTTGGAGAATCCCGTGAGCACGGAGCTGCCGTTGCACTTCACTTTGGAGAGATGGATTGCCCATGGCTTGTTGAAGCCTAGAAACAAGATAATTAACAAGCATTGAAGCATCATTAGTAGCTTGCTCATGAGCAAAATCAAAGTTATCAACATTAATTTCACTCTCTTTAATATTGTCAGCCATTCTAACAACTTTTAGGTGTAAACTTTTTAGGTGTACTTTGGCACTTCAAGCCCTAGTTGCTACTCCTCTTTACCCCTTTAGAAAAAGCACTCAAGCTACTGTACCCGCGGCTCGAATACCATTAATTGCAAGGAATAGAAGAGAGGGTCTTTCGACACCAAAACAGCACCGGCTCCTGTCAAGCTTCTAATAGCTCAATAGTGGTTAAGCCGTAGGCAAGCCCCGTAGGACTCCACTATTAAGACCATAGCTCTCGACGGTGATGCCCCGTTAACTGCACAAAGGCAGGCGCACTGCAAGGCTGAAAAATCCCTATTCTACTTACTCACAGGCAATTAATAATACCAACCATTTGTAGCTAGCTTGAGGACCTCCCTTCTTGAGCAAGAAAAGAGAAACCTTGAGCTCTGATACCAATGTAACATTTAATGGCCTAAAATCTTTTGTGTAGCGGAATTTAGCATGAACATAGTGGGCATTTCATTAGAGTTGATTCCTAATGAGAATTACAAGAGTGCTTGGGTGGAGAGAGCAACAAAAAGCATAACACCTAGTTAGATAGCATCGACAATACTTTCAAAAGAGAGAGCAATTAAGCTATTGACAACAGTTGAGGACCGGATTTGCATGGAGCCGGTCCCCCCTCCAAAAGGCTTTGTATTATGGTTTCTCCCATCAAGAGAGACATTGTACAATACAATTCTTTGTGTTCCTTCAAGACTAGCTAGTGCAATGAAGATGGAAGCTTCATACACCAAGCAAAACACTTAATCAAACACAACTTGAATTATCCCCGTTCTCAGACCCAAGACCTCACACACCTTCGAAGATGGTGAGAGCTAGCAGGGTATGAGAGTAGATTGAGAGGAAAAAGAAGTATCTTACGAGAAAGAAGTACATCTCCTCACATAATCACTCATATTAGCATAGCTTAGCTTAGTAATTAGCTTGGTAGAGAAGATGAGCATGCATTGAAGCTTGGCTCTTGGTTGGATTTGCATCCACATGCCAAGAGAGTGTTGATGTAGGCTTCTATCTCACAAGCTTGGAGTAGGTGATGAGCTCTCCATTAAAGCTTGGGAGGAGATAGAGTATTTTCCCTTCACACATGGTCAAGTGTGAGAGTGTGTGTGTCAATGCCAAGCAAAAATCAGCCCCCCCCCTCTCTTGGGCGAGCCCTAGCTGCTAAGTAAGTCTGGCTTTTGCCTCATTGGACCTCCCCAGGTCAAGCCAATAGGGATTAAGCAGCATAAGTGATAGCCTTCTGACATGTGTCCCCCTTTCCCCTTTTGTGAGAGCTTTAGGTAATTAAATAATTAAACTAAACTCTCATTGGACCCCTTTGCCTCCTGGCCAATAGGAATCAGGCAAGCCATGGGGCTCCTGAATGCTCATTGGACCCCTTGGGAGACTGCCCAATAGTCTTCTAGGACACTTAATTCTTATTGGTTTCTTTTATTAAATGTTTTTAAATTAATTAAACTAGATTTACTCTAGCTTAATTCTCATTGGTCCACTTCAAGGGTCTTCCAATAGGAATTGGGCACACCTTGTGGGCATCTGGCCTAGGGAGCTGACATGTGTCCCTCATTCCCTTTGTGTAAAGGGAGCCTGTGTGTGTGTGTGTGTGGCTTTCTCTCTCATCCCCTAGCTTTGGGGCTCTCCCCCTCCCATGTAGGGATATGCAAAGACTTTTAGGGCACACACTAAGCATCCAATTTTCCCTAGGGTTGACCTTTGGACACAACCTTTGAATTTTGGAACCTTAGCATTTTGGAAGTCTTAATGGGCTGAACCTTAGGGTCTTTTTGGCCCATTGTTTCACATGGCTCTTTTGCAGATGGCCCCCCCTTTGGATCCCTATTTTCCCTCCTTTGGATCCCTACTGTGGCCGGTCTGCTAACTTAACCAATATTCTAGCTTTTTCTCCCTTGGCACTTCCCCACATTAAATGATCAGTTTAATATGAGAAAATCATTTAGGAGAATTAGATATTGATTATTATGACATTTGTTCACCAGCAAGACACCACATGTGTGCACTAGCCATTTTTCTACTTTAGTTCTTCCCATCGGTATTACTTTTTCAAAATATTCTAATTTCTATATGGCTAATGAGCAAGCATGAGTTTGATGGCTAATTTTGAGGCTTCTTATCAGCATCATTACAAGACGACACTAGGAATGTGCAGTTTGCAATTAGCTTTGATCATATGTAGGATCATGTTTGGCTACTCAAACGTAAAGTTAATGGGCAGTTGTAAGGGCTCCAAGTTTTAAGTAGAGAGATGTAAGTGCAATTCCGATGCAGTCATGATTGGGCACATTGTAACATCCATCAGATTAATATGGAGTTAATAAGTTATAGGAATCCCGCTAAGTTAAGCAAAGGCACTCCACAACATGCTCTTCTTCTTTATAAAGAACAATATCATTTTGGGATTTACTTCGCGAATGGAGAGTAAATGTACCCATGGATTTAGGCATAGGGTGCCAACCTTTTGTTACATGTCACATGAAAGTTCAAATGCTCATCACTCATTTGACTAATTTGCATTAGTCAGAAGCATTCCAGTATTTGAAAGGAATTGCTTAAGAAGACGAGCGATAAATTTGCTCAGTTAGAGCATCTCGCTTGAGGTAGGCTCTAATATTAGTATGAGCTCCAAGTAAAGGTTCCTTTTGGCCAAAGGAATAGTCTCTTAGGAGGAGGTTTGGTTTAAATCATTCAGTTTGGTTTTTGCTATGAAAATAGTTCCACATATGAGTACCTAATTTGGTAATTATTGAAGTGGATCAATTGACCTTATGCAAGTTTAGATTAGGAAAACATTGATATTCTTACAAAGAGTTATCTCATTGATGTTTTCAAGGATGAAAGCTCTCCTTCAAAGCGGGAGTAATGTCAGGACAAGGATAGGAACAGGGGGGAATGAACTCTAGGCAAAGTCGGCTACGGGCTCAAGTGGCTCCGTGCAAGCAAGGAGTAAATCACTGCTAGAAAGCTAAGTCTCAAACAAAATTGCACAACTACAAAAATATATGGGAGGGGTACCACCACTAGTTTTGCACATCCAATGAATATCAAGGAATTTATGGTGGTATCTAAGAATTAAAAAAATCACAAGCTTGCTTTACTAAGTGTGGTCATAGGCATCGTGGGTGCCCATATAATGATCCACATTGTCCAAGATTGTCAAGCTTACTTCTTTCAAGAACTAAGACATAGAGATTCGATGTTTGAGCTTTTATTGAAATCTACTTCTCAAATGTTTTAACAAGAGTACCCAAAGAGCCTTCATGATGTAACCCCAAGGTTGAGCATAGCTTAGTTGGTTGAGCCTTCGTGATGTAACCCCAAGTTTGCGCAAATTAGAGCATCTCGCTTGAGGTAGGATTTAATATTAGTATGAGCTCCAAGTAAAGGTTCCTATTGGCCAAAAGAATAATCTCTTGGTTTAGTATTTGCTATGAAAATAGTTCTCAAATGTTTTAACAAGAGTACCCAAAGGGCATAGCTCAGTTGGTTGAGCCTTCATGATGTAACTCGAAGTTTGAGAGTTTGAGCTATGTTCAATGGGTGTTACCACCTTTTCCACTGGGGGAGTTGGTGAGTGTGATGTGTATAGCAAGTCCATTTGAAAATACATAGGAACGTATAAAGTTCTCCCTATTACCCTGTTTGGAAAGAGCATCATGTCATTAATTTTCAATAGTCTAATTCTCTATTCTAGAGAAGATGATTTGAAAAGCATCATTGTGTTTTGAAAGCAAATTTCTATGCATTTATGTTTTGGGCTTTCAATGTGTTTGTTTATATTTTGATG
Source organism: Adiantum capillus-veneris (assembly GCF_014529385.1). Classification (NCBI taxonomy): domain Eukaryota; kingdom Viridiplantae; phylum Streptophyta; class Polypodiopsida; order Polypodiales; family Pteridaceae; genus Adiantum; species Adiantum capillus-veneris. The sequence continues at coordinate 28,109,901 of NC_140957.1, forward strand.
GTCATGCATGGCATAAAGTGGCCTTGCCTGGTAATAGAATTAAAGTCGCATGCCAAGATGTGAAGTTCCTAACAGGGGTCAAATTAAGTAACAAAAAGGACATACTACAAGGCCTGGATAAATTTAAGGCAAGCTTTTTATTATCAACTCTACAATTCACACTATACATGAGCATTGATGCACAATATTCTTCTTCCCAGGCTTGCATCGACCGGCGTCTATTGAGCCGACAACTTTAGTGATGTTGGTCAAGCATCTGACCAACTTGGATTTTCAATTTAAAAGTTGGGCATTACAATCATAAATCTTAAAGATTTGCCCCAAGGACAATGGTTGGGAAAAGCCTTTATTACCCAAGAAGCGTAGCTTAGTTGGTGAGACCTTTGTGATGTAACCCAAGGTTGCGGGTTCGAGGCTCACGGGTTGCGTTCTCTTGGGTGTATTCTCTCCCCTATTGGGGGGGTGGTTCCCACAGTTGCCCTTCAAGGGTGTAATGTACAGCAATGTACATTTGTAAATACATGATATGTGTATAGTTTCTCCCTACTACCCTCCTAGGGCTGATGGTGGAAAAAAAAAAAGCCTTTATCTGGAGTGGTATGTGATTGGTATTTGCTTGTCCTCTCCAAGGCTAGTTAACAAGCACCTGATATTCAAAAGAGGAAGCACCCCCCTGCAATCTAGCCTTGACTTGAACTTGGTTTCACTCAACATGGTAACTGTGTGTGTGTGTGTGTGTGTGTGTGTGTGTGTGTGTGTGTGTGTGAGAGAGAGAGAGAGAGAGAGAGAGAGAGAGGGAGAGAGAGAGAGAGAGAGAGAGGGGGGGGGGGGGGGGGGCGGACGGATGAGAATGCCAGTTAAAGGACTGATTAGAACATCAAGTACAAGAAATTTTCCAGTGTGATCTTGATTGTGTGTGTGTGTGTGTGTGTGTGTGTGTGAGAGAGAGAGGGGGGGGGGGGGAAGGGGGGCATGAGAATGCCAGTTAAAGGACTGATTAGAACATCAAGTACAAGGAATTTGCCAGTGTGATCTTGATTTACAAATGTATGTGTTGTGATGTAAAGTCAGTTCTACAGGTCCTCTTTTAAAACTGTGGATCTATACCATGAGGATATCCCCGCCACACTGAATCAAAGAAGGTAACAAGAGATTTCTTCTTCTGATGCCCTCAGTCATCTTTGTTGTAAAAGGACTTCACCTACGCCAAAACCCCTCCAAATCTATCAATCAAGATTTGTAAGATAAACTGCCCTTGAAGGATTTCACCTACACCAAAATCCCTTCCGATCTATATCAATCACGATTTGTAAGATAAACTATGGTACAAAAGTTTATAGCTGTTCCTGTCTTTGTTGTGATGGTTTCTTGAGGATACTGATGCTCGCAACCATCGCTAGAAATCCAATGCAACTTCACGATGGCGACTCAGATCGCTCAAGTAGCTAGCTGAGCTATATTCCTCACTAGAATCCCTGTGACTATGAGAAAGTTGTAAGCTATAGGAGTCGCAATTCTCTCCAGTAAGAATCTCCAATACCTGTTCCAGAAGTGAGAGCATTAAGATAATGCATACCCCCTGGCATGGCCATCACAATTTGAAGTCGTTTACACTGAAAAACATGCACAGACACCCACCCACACACCACATTTTGTCTGACTTTCACAAGCACTGCCTCTTGCAAAGTTGAGCACACAATGTCCAGTATTTCAAGACACCCACAAAAAAGCAGCATTGCAACACCTCATATCCAAAAACATGAACATGCAACCTAATATCCCAAATGCATACTCATATCACAACATCATGACCATAACATTGCATTTGCCCCATCTACGTGGAGATTAAGCATGTTACACATGTGCATGCTACTAGGGCTCAAGGAAATTACAGATCCTCAGATTGTGAAACAACCGAAATCTCACCTGTCCCATAAATGGTCGACAGCTAGGTGATGCTTGAACACATAATCTAGCTGCTTTGGCCAAGCTCTGCATTTCTTCTGGATCATATTCTTCTGCTAGCCTTGGGTCTGCAAGTTCCTCAATTTTTGAGGAATCTAGCAAAGGTTTTGCCTGCAGGGCATGACACACAAGAGTATAAGGACATCATTGTGACAAAAAGTGAGCCCTTCCCTGTCACTACACAGCAATAAGAAATGGGATTGGAAGATGAAACAAGCTCCCATTTTGGCATTTCTCTAACTGATTATACCCACTTCTTGCAATTATGAAAAGGAATATCTTCGAGTTGCAGCAGGAAAAGGGCTTACCCACATGACAAGGCTCTGTTGAGATTTGTTTATCGGTTGCTGCCCAGTCAGCAACTCCAACAGCAAAACACCAAAGGCAAACACATCCGTCTTTTCATTTATGACACCGTGCATGAAGTACTCCGGGGCCAGATAACTACATAAGCAAATCAATGAACTCTGCATAACTCATCAAAATAGAAAACGTTTTGTATCCTAGAGTCCAGTGCTTAGGACATTCAAATGAGTAAGTTATGGCAGCAGAGATGTGTGTCAGCATGCCCGCCTTTGTGAGGAGTGGTGCAAATTTAATGACATATTCTATGATATTCTAACATAATGACACGATATGAGCTTACCCAAATGTTCCCTCAACAGGGAAAACACTCAACTGAGTCCACTGGTCAGGTAGCCATTTAGCCAGTCCAAAATCTGAAATCTACATAAGAAGGAGCTTAACATCAAAAGTACACAGCATCATTTCCCCCATAAAGGAAGAACATCCGCAAGCAGGGACAGCCTTGACTCTATGAGTGGAAGCTTGACTACCTGTGGCTCAAATTCAGGACCCAACAGGATGTTGGATGCCTTGATGTCTCTATGGATGATGCGGCGAGGGCAGGCAGTGTGAAGGTAGTGAAGCCCACGAGCTGTGCCAACAGCCACTCTGTACCTTTTTGACCAATTCAGCATAGGAGCATTCACACCTAAACTTCACATTCAGCATATATCCATGCTAAGGACATGGCTCCCATGAGGTGAGAACAACAGGAAATTGTTTACTTCATACCAAAACGACATACCATGTAGCAATGTTGCAAGGCTTCCATGTATTGAGAAGTTGAATATAAGATGTAGTCCCTGCTCCACACAAAATCCAACTAGGGGAATTGCATTAGGATGAGATACATGGCCAATAATACCAAGCTCCGTCAAGAAGTCTTTCTCTTTTCTCTCTTCTGAGCCACATTTTGTTAGCCTTTTGATTGCAACAAGCTGGCCGTCTCTTAGGGTCCCTTTGTAGACATCAGAATGACCCCCCCTTCCAACCATGTTACCTGCAAGCATTAATGAACTAAACATCAGAGCCTTGAGGCATCCAGAACGGCACCGATATAAAGGCTAGGGTACCTCTGCCATAAACAATAAAGACTCAACCTGGGCTGAAATCATTAGTTGCTGCAGCAAGCTCTTCATACAAAAAGCATCTCCAATTGGGTGACGTATCCGGTGTCGGTGTAAAAGGGTCATGGCTCATGCTTTCTGTGCTCCGAAGTGTGTTGATGTAAGTTTTGAAAGAGCCTTTCACTGAAATGCAGTCCACCGGACCTGGAAGCTTTTTCAGACAGCTAGAAGCAGGAGGGAAGCTCGACAAAGCGGGTAGGGAGCTATTCCTTCTCAGCTTTGAGAATGTATATGACATATTTTGAGAAGTAATTTCCTCATCATCATTATCCGGAGACTCACATGACAAGATGCCTTTTCTTGATAAGGAATGAGTTAAGCTGCTACTACTGCTTGGTGAAGCTGAGCTTATGTTTGACTCCGACGAGAGGCCAGGGGCTTCAAAAACTGTTCTTGGAGAACCTTGAGCTTGATCTGGCCATATTTTGTTACCTGTGGAGACGCTATGATCTAGATCATTAGAAGTTTCCTTCTCACGAGCCCTTGACATGCTTAGTTCACAAAAAGGGTGCCTCTGCAATGGTCTGTGTAAGCTCTTGCTTCTCAAGATCGGCGATTTATTTGAGGCTGTAGGACAAGCAATGCACAATTAACCCTCAGCAATGTTTATGGCATATGCAGAGAATGTCTACACTCAAACAAGTTACTGGCGCTTTCTCTCTGACCCAACACCTCAAGCTTTCACATTTTAATCTTAACTTGAGAGATTTCACTTTGCTAATTGAAACCCACATGGCCAAGCTTAATGTTGTATACATCCGTACCTGCAGAAGACATCGCCACGGTATCCTTGGCCCCTTGCACAAAATTCTGTTCATAAAAGAGAATTTTATAGTCTTTCACTATCACAATAGAGCATCCTAGATGCATGCATTGCACCAGCAAGCGACCGGTCTTTTGGATATTCCTGCAATGACAAAGGCCCTCTCATACAGCTCCAACCAGAGAGTGGGAATTGTAACCCTCCATTGCCTTACCGTAGTTCATGACGGCTTGCTGGGCTTACCACAACCATTGTAGCAAGCAAAGATGAAGCCTCTTTGATAAGCTGCAGCTCCTCATTCCCAGCTCCGGCGAACTTGGTAACCAGAACCACCTGCAATGATGCAAACGCAACCTTACTGCCATTGAACTTACCCACTGGCCATTTCAAGTTTGCAGCATTGGCTCTCTCACCTGTTTGAGCTCACAAAGATCTTTCAATACATTGAGCTGGGAATCTGCAGCCTTATTGTCTTCAATGGACTTATTGCTTGAATTCTTAGCCCCTGCATGAATAGGAGACAGAATCATTATAATCTGATTGCAATGGAAATCTTTACAAGTGGCAGGCTTCAGCATGAAAGGAGTAGCACAATAGGAATATTGCCATTTGATATACAACTAAAAAATATTTATTTATAGCAATTTTGTGAGGTCACTCCTGCACACTGCAATGTGCACAACACAAATACATTAAATTAATTTTTGCAGTTTCATGTCCAAAACAGTGTTTGCACCTTGCATACACAAGACCCCCTCACCGCCCATTTCCTTCTATACTTTGCAAGCATCATAATATGCCAGTGGAGCATTCATTCCTTAGCTCCACTGGCATATGCAAGACAGTTTTATGCAAAAAGCTTTGGTGTCAGCGAACATCACCTTCCTAGGACCATACCCACTTTTCAGCCTCTCTGAAAATGTCGATTGAAAAAATGCTCTTTTCCATCTCATTGAAAAAAGAAACACAAGGAAGGAAAGCAAGGACACATACTTCATAATAAAGTCTTCACAAAGAAAATCCTACCTGTATGGCTATGGTGGAAGGCAATCACAGTATCTCCAGGTCTCGCAGCAACAATGATTGCCCATGAGAGAAGCTTGAACCTTTCCTTATCGCACCGCAATCCAACAAGAATAATCTCCGAAAACTGACCTTTGTTATGCCCATGGCGCACCTGTAGAAACTGATTCTGATTTTCCCAATGCTGCACTCTCTTGCATGGAGACCTCTGCGACCTCGACTTGCAGAGCATCTTTCTCCTGATAAGTATGAATGAGAGAGATGCTACATACTCTTGTTACATTTGCACATCACATGGAGCCTTAGCATGGCACGTTGTAATGCTGTAGGTTCACCTCTATGCGCATGCATGCCTAAACATTTTCCTCGACTGTCTGTTTCATCGCACACGTTCTTCCAGATTGTTTAGAATGAGAAAGCCCAACACAGAGCTCTCCCTCGCTCCCTCTCTCTCTCTCTCTCTCACACACAAAGACACCTTTATGGCGACGGCTAACAGCAGAAGATTGTGGGCGAACCGGCCAACAGGACGTTACGAGAGAGGAGAGAGAATGAGGATCTGTGGCAATGAAGATGCTGGGTGGCAGAGAAGAGAGAGAAGGAATCTGTGCGTGCATCTGTTACGTGCGTCTCACAGAAATTCAAAATGCGGCGCCCACGAAGCAGCAGCATGACTGAGTAACCAGACATTTTGACCCCTTCTTTCAAAAATTGCCTCCAACGGACACATTCTAATTTCTCGGGAGACATAATACCTAACTAGTGTGGCCGTCTCTCCCTCTTTTGTGTGCGGTGTCGCAGGGTGCGCAGGGTGCAACTGCAGGGCACACCACCGGGAGCTATCGGACAAAGGTATGGCACGGCTCCGGGTCAGAGAGGATCTAGGGCCCAAATTTGGGGGGCAAGGCGGCTTTAATCTCCGCCATCGGATCACACATTGAACTAGGGGTGAACTAGGGCTGGGTGAACTGAGGGTGAACTAGGGGTGGGTGAACTGGGGGTGAACTAGGGGCGCCTAAACTAGGATATGATCATGTGCCATGCCAACATGGACAATGACGCGCGCTAGCATGGTGGTAGGGCATTCGTGTGGCAACCGAGACGTCCCAAGTTCGACCCACACCCCGCGAGGCGGGTGAACAAGGAGTGAACTCGGGGCGCCATTTTTGCCCCGAGTTCACCCCTAGTTCACCCCCAATTCACTACGTGATCCGACGGCTGAGATTAAAGCCGCCTCGCGTCGCCAAATTCAGGCCTTAGATCCCCCCTGGATAGAGCCGTGCCATATAGTGACGAGGGGTGCTGATGCGTGGACAGGGAAGGGGATATAGATGCTTGGGGAAAAACGTCATCCTAAAAGGTTGTGATCGATCCCTGTGCTCCAACAACAAGTATCTAATCTATTCATGCCCGTCAGTTTTGGGGATGGGCGGACATGCATTACACACCAGCTTCATCATATATTTGAAAAGCTTGTCAAATTCTACCACCAACGTGTAGCATATTGGTTTGGCGACTGAATCTTTGCTGAGATGGCAAAAGCCCAACCCCCACCCGAGCTTGGGCCGGGGATAGAGGGTACCCGAGAATTTGTCCTCTGTCCATTTTGCACAGTGAATCAAAGACTGCCGCTTGTGCCCAACCTTGGGTAGGCCGTGTGTAAAGAGCCTATATCTATACTATCTATAATGGGGGGAGAGATTCCGACCTCCTCAGACACGGACGTAATTTTTTAGCGACGAGAACTTTTTTGAAATCCAATGAGAAAATTTCAAAAAGATTCTCTCTCTCTCTCTCTCTCTCTCTCTCTCTCTCTCTCTCTCTCTCTCTCTCTCTCTTTTTATTCTCAGGTGTGTGTGTGATGTGTCGGTGGGTGTATGTGTGCTAAAAAAAAGAGGAAAACGGTATAACCTTTCTATCACCCAAGTAGATTGATTATGCCATTTCCCTCTTGAATAACCGGTCTAGAGTTCAACTCTCCTCATCGGATAGATCTTTAATGTCTCTTGTGATAGTTTCCTACGACGTTAAAATTTTCCTCTCTCTCTCTCTCTCTCTCTCTCTCTCTCTCTCATGTCATGACATACGTCGAGCAACAAGCTTAGCCACCAATCGGACAACAAGGCTTACATCCGACTCATTCGCAATAATCCAATTTTAAGGGTTTACAATCCAAAATAATGCAATCCAACTTTTGTCATGATAAGTTTCTCTCCACTCCATCCCACTTGGTGCACTCATACACATGCACACTCGTATACGAACACGAAAAATATACCCAAATCAGAGCACACACACTCTTTTCAAACATCATGATATACACCATGCAACAAGATTAGGCCATCAACCGGACAATGATACATGCACATGAATCGTTCACAACAAGCCAATTTTCAACGATTTAGGGTTCATAATAATCCAATTCGACTTTATCCTCTTATAAATCAATGGATTAACAACATTGAAAGACTGCAATAAAAAACCCATATAGACTAATATTAAAAGGGTTGAAAGTATACATCTTGATCAACAATTACAATAAGATAGATATGGAACAAAACAAAACAATACAATATATTCATACGGTTTTAGAGACTTATTTCTCTAACACTAGTGAACCAAGGTGAAATCTAGTTATCATCATTGCTAGTGTCATTGTTATCATTGTTGGCTTCGTTGTTGTCATTGTTGACTCCATTGGCTTGTCCTTGCGCAGCAATGTATGTCATTCACACTTCTACCCAAGCCTCCACATGTCGCTCAAAGGCTACACACTCTTGTCGGGTGTGATAACCATGTTCCTCATACATGGCGTTGAATAGGGATGTTGTGGCATCATTGACTGCACGAAAAGCTTCCGTGTAGTTGCGTGCACTTTGTGATGTGCATAAATTATTCATTGTGTTGAGAATGTAATTAGCATGCACATTGTTGATGGGGTCAACACGGGAGGGGGGGGGGGGGGGGGGGGGGGGGGGGGGGGGGGGTTGGGAGGGCTTGAGAGCCATACCCATGTTTTGCAGGTGGTCCACATTGATCACGTTGTCCGTGGTTTCCTCTCAGCATAGTAAAAATGTGAATGAAAGAATACTAAAAGAGAAACTTGTGAAAAAAAATATATAGAAAAACTTGCAAATGAGTGAATGAATGAAACTAGTGGTTTTTTGGCTATTTATAAAGAATCGTGAGTGACTTTACTTCCAAGATCATTCGCACCTTGTCCTCCTTAAGATTTTCAAATAAAATAAAACATTTTTGTAAAATCTCACTAAAAGATTAAACACCTCAATTAACTTGCCTTCAAAAATTAAAACGTAGTAGCAACCACATAGTACATGATACTCATAAAAAATTAAAACATGGTATGAACAAATAGTACCAAGTTTGATGCACCATTACATAGAGAATAAGTTCATATGAAGTAATAAATACAAATTGGGATTTAGGTTCCTTGTGGCCACAATTCTTGCGGCGGTTGCGCCATTAGGACGTGTGCAGATGGGGGCCACACATGAGTAGTGTGGGAAATAGTAGCCTATAGAGCGGTTGACCATGGCTTGGCCAACCTAGAAGTTGAAGGTTGGAACTATAGCTAGAGGTCTACTCGGTGGTGGAGCAGACGGCACAGTCGACTCCTAGTGACGCGGTAAAGGCAATGGAGTTGGTTGTGACTCTCTTGATTGTGATACCTCGTCCACATGAAAAGTCGATCCTAGACCACTAGGAAGCCGCTGTTACAATTGAACACACGCCAAAAATAATTTTCTATCTCGCTCAATGCTGATGTAATGTCGTTGTAGATGCTCGCACTCCATTGCCAAGCCGCCACATTCTGCAAGACAATCCCAAGTTGCATCCCTAACCTTCGTGAAGGTACCCAACAACCGCATGTTTAGAGGAGCACAAACATTAGTGGACATTGCAATGGAAACTATCGAGCAAAGAAGTCTCCTTCGAGACTAATGGAGCAAAGAACTCGCTCTTCTCCACTCCAAGCCAAAATGGTGCTCGAAGGCCGTCTAGCGTCCATGGAAGCTCTCGGAGAGACTCTCAGATCATGTCACTATCAAATTTAAATCCATCATTGTATCTGCTGCCACATCTCCTGCTTGACAATCATATAATGGAATAACTGGAAGCTCTTCAGTTTTACGTGTTAACATGGTTAACACCAAGGTCTCGACCTACAACATGGTTAACGTTTAAGATACAAACACATCAATATCTACCATGAAACTTGTGGAGGAATGGTTAAGAACTTACTAGATCCGTAAAGTCGTTTATCACAGCATATGTGCGTGAAAGCATCCGAAGAAATATGGTGCAAAGATGGCAAAAATTGCACAAGCGTGCCTCCTCGGTGATCAATGCCAAGTGGTCTGCTCAGCATGTGTAACATTTAATGGTCTAGTAACTTGTGTGTAGCGGAAAATAGCATGAAAATAGTGAGCATTTCATCAGAATAGCTTCCTAATGAGAATAACAAGAGTGCTTGGGTGGAGAGAGCAACAAAAAGCATAACACCTAGTTAGATAGCATGAACAATACTTCAAAAGAGAGAGAAATTAAGCAAATGACAACAATTGAGGACCGGATTTGTATGGAGCTCGTCCCCCCTCCAAAAGGCTTTGTATTATGGTTTCTCCCATCAAGAGAGACATTTTACAATACAATTTCTTGTGTTCCTTCAATACTAGCTAGTGCAATGAAGATGGAAACTTCATGCACTAAGCAAAACACTTATCAAACACAACATCAATTCCCTCACGGTCTCAAACCCAAGACCTCACACACCTTCGAAGATGGTGAGAGCTCGCGGGGTATGAGAGTAGATTGAGAGGAAGAAGGAGTATTCTTACGAGAAAGATGTACACCTCCTCACATAATCACTCATATTAGCATAGCTTAGCTTAGTAATTAGCATGGTAGAGGAAATGAGCATGCATTGAAGCTTGGCTCTTGGTTGTATTTGTATCACAAAGCCAAGAGTTGTTGGTGTAGGCATCCCTTCTCACAAGCTTGGAGTAGGTGGTAAGCTTTCCATTAAAGCTTGAGAAGGAGAGAGAGTCTTCTTTGCTTCACACATGAGATTGTGTGAGTGTGTGTGTGATAATGCCTTGCAAAAATCAGCCCCTGCTCTCTCTTGGTCGACCTCCCTTGCTAATTACTCATGCTACAGCCCTATTGGACCTCCCCAGGCCTAGCCAATGGAAATTAAGCAGCATAAGTGATACTAGCCTTCTGACATGTGTCCCCCTTTCCCCTTTTTGAGAGCTTTAGGTAATTACTTAATTCAACTAAACTCTCATTGGACCCCTTTGCCTCCTGGCCAATAGGAATCAAGCAAGCCATTGGGCTGTTGAATGCTCATTGGACCCCTTGGGAGACTGTCCAATAGTCTTCTAGAGAGCTTAATTCTTATTGGTTCTTTTATTAAGTGTTTTAAAATCAATTAAACTAGATTTACTCTAGCCTAATTCTCATTGGTTCTCCTCCATGGCCATCCAATAGGATTTGAGTACAACTTGTGGGCATCTGGCCTAGGGAGCTGACATGTGTCCCTCTTTTCCCTTGTGTACAAATGAAGCTTGTGAGTGTGTGTGGGTGTTTCTCTCTCATCCCCTACTTCTTGGGCTCGCCCCCTCCTATGTAGGGCTTGACAAAGACTTTTTGGGACACACTCAAAGCATCCAATTCCCCTAATGTTTGACCTTTGGACACAACCTTTGAATTTTGAAACCTTAGCATTTTGGAAGTCTTGATGGGATGAACCTTAGGGTCTTTTGAGCCCATTGTTGCACAGACGGCCCCCCCTTTGGATCCCTATTTTCCCTCCTTTGGAGCTCTACTATGGCCGGTCTGCTAGCTTAACCAATATTCTAGCTTTTTCTCCCCTGGCACTTCCCCATATTCAATGATGAGTTTAAGATGAGAAAATCATTTAGGAGAATTAGATATTGATTATTATGACATTACCTCTCTCTTTAAATCACAATCGTCCTCGACTATGGGGTAGAGAAGATAAAGCATATCCATTAGTCCTTTTCATAGCGGGTAGAGGATCCCTATGTTACCCTACGACATCGTTCCAGAATGGATGACTAGTCCATTTGGCGCTTGAGAGCCTAAGCTGTAGCAAGCATGTCTGCACATTAGTCCTATCAGTCTTCTATAGTAGAGTGACAAGCTCTACTTGGTGTTTGGGAGACGTCGTCTCTGCAAACTTGATTTAAGCATGCATACTACTTCATTCTTGTGCACAATAAAGAAAAAGAGAGTCTTATAAGACAAAAACTTTGTTCATTTTTAACATTTGTAAATTTGCTTACTCTAGGGAAGCATTGTAAGCATTGACAAGGTTTAGGTTATCCTTTAATTGTATGCCTTGCATCCATCTAGCATCTTCAAAAGGATAATTCTTAAACTTAATAAGATATCGTCGGATAGTCTTACCGCCTCTTAGTACCTTGTCTTCATGTCGGAGAATGGACTCGGGCTGCAACACCTCTTCTTGGTCCTCGATCTCGGGTGGGTCCTTAGTAGTTGGTTCTTGAGGTGGCTCTCCTTTGTAAGGCTTTAATAGGCTCACATTGAAAGCATTGTGTATGAGCCATTGATTAGGAAACTTGAGTTGATAGGCCATCTCATTGATTGGCCTAAGAATCTGGAAGGGACCATAGTACCTTTTTGCTAACTTAGCATAGTACTTTTGGTGTCCCATAGGATTCGTGCATGTCGTGTGCCTTAATTGAGCCTTGGGAAATTTGAGTAAGACCCAATCATATCTTTAAAGTTTTGGGCTCTTCTGTGCTTGTCAGCAACAGCATTTTGCCTTTGCTGTGAGATAGAGATAGCATTCTTAATCTTTTGAAAAGATTCTTGTAGGTCTCGGCTATACTCATCTGTAGTGAAGATCTTCCCGTGTACCTTAAGTAGAAAGGGACTTTTTGATCTTCCCTCAATTACCTTAAAAGGTGCTTTTCCCGTGGAAGTATGTACAGTGTTATTGTAGGCATACTCCACTAAGGGTAAGTACTTCTCCCATTGGGATCTTTGATCTACTTTTGTTACATAGGCTTTTAGTAGATCGAGATTTTTTAGGTTAGCTATATTTCACTTTGGCCATCCGTTTACGGGTGATAGGCCGAAGAGAAGTTTAGACTTGTTCCTAAATTCTCAAAGAGACCCTTCCAAAAATTACTGGTCATTCTAGGATCTCTATCCGGACACTATGGACATTGGCAAGCCATGGTAGTTGAAGATTTGTGAAATGAAGAGGGTTGCCATTTGATGGGCTTTGATAGTCTTTTTTGACAGGTATAAAATGAGCATGTTTACTGAACTTGTCTGCTATCATCCATATTCCCGTATTCCCATGGATAGATTTAGGCAATCCAAATATAAAATCCATGGATATGCTCTCCCATGGTGAGTTAGGGATTGGCAAAGGTTGAAGCAATCCAAGTTGCTTCCCTTTATCAAACTTCGTCTTTTGGCATACCACACATTTAGAAACATACTCTTGTATGTTTGCTTTCATGGTAGGCCAATAGAAATATGTTTCAATCCCCTTTAGGGTAGACTGAATCCCTCTATGCCCTGCATAAGGAGGAGCATGAGATTCATACATTACTTTCTCACGTAGTGAGCTAGTAACGCATAGTCCATTGCCATAGAGAAGATACACATCTTGTAAAGTAAATGGTTCCTCTTTCTTCCCTAGTGCAAGGGCTGAAATCACATCTCTAAAATCGGGATCAATAGCATACTCATCTATCATAGAAGATAGATCATTGTGAGTTGCTATGGAAACCACATTCACTCTCGGCCGTCTTGAGAGTGCATCGGCTACTTGCCATATGCTTGCCAGCAATGTGAGCAATATGAAAATGAAATTGCGAAAGAAATTTTTCCCACCTCATTTGTTTGTCAAAGAGCTTGGTCTGCGTCATGAAGTACTTAAGACTTTGGTGGTCCGTTTGCAGAATGAAAGGAGTCCCCAATAAATAGTGCTTCCATGAGTCTAAGGCATGTAGAACTGCGAGGAGTTCCTTTTCATATATGCCTAGAGCTTGCTCAACATGGTTGAGCCTTCGACTTTCATAGCCTATGGCGTTCCCTTCTTGAAGCAAAACAGCTCCAAGGAAATCACCACAAGCGTCACATTGGACCTCAAATGGCTTTGAGAGATCCGGTAGTGTAAGCACAGATTGAGAGATAAGCTTTTATGTAAGCTTTTCAAAAGCATTGTTCTCCTTGGCAGACCATGTGTACCTAACTTTTTTCTTTGTTAGGTCATGTAATGGTCCTGCTATTAGTGAGAACTTTTCTATGAAGTGTCTATGTATGCGCACATACCTATAAAGCTTCTTAATTCATGAAGATTCCTTGGTTTAGGCCATCCTTTTATTACCTCTAACTTTGATGGATCCATTTGGATCCCATCTTGAGAGATAATGTGACCTAAATACTGAATCTCTTGTAAGAAAAATTCACTTTTCTTTCGATTAACATAAAGTTTATTCTCTCTTAGAACTTGAAATATTACCTGGAGGTGTTGCTTGTGTTCGTCTAATGAATTAGAGTAGATTATGATATCATCAAAGAACCCTCCAGTAAAGGTTCGGTGAGGCTTGGATAGCTTCTCCATCAAGCGGTTGAATGTGGTTGGTGCATTGGTCAAGCCAAAAGGCATGACAATGTATTCGTAAAGACCAAACATAGTGCGAAATGCGGTCTTCACAATGTCTTGATCAACTATCCTTATTTGATGATAGCCACTTTTTAGGTCAATCCTACTGAAGTAGGTAGACCCTTGTAGCTTATCAAATAGGTCTTCTACCCGTGGAACGGGAAACCTATTCTTGATAGTGATCCTATTTAGTGCTCTATAGTCGACACACATACGATATGTGCCGTCTTTCTTTTGCACTAGTAGCACGAGAGAACAAATTGGAGATGAGCTAGGCCTAACCATGCCCTTCTCAACTAATTCATGCACTTACCGCATAATCTCCTCTTGTTGAGCTTGAGAAACTCTATAAGGAGGTTTGCTAGGCGGTGAACTTCTTGGAAGAAGTTCAATTACATGGTCATCATTACCTCATTTAGGAGGTAGCTCACAAGGGATGTCGTCAATAAAGACATCCTGAAACCCCTTGAGAAAATTGGATAACTCTAATTCCTTTTGATTGTGTATATTTTCTTTTACTAAAACATTAGGTTCATTTTGAGAATCTTTAACAAAAATCATGTACACGAAAATAGAGCTCTTTATTGACTTGTTGAAAGCTTGTGTATGTACAATGGGTATAGTGTTACCCATTTCCTTAGCATCTATATACATATCTTTTTCCCTGAACTTAAAGGAGATTCTCCTTTCAGGGATTTTAACATTGGCAGCCATGCAATCAAACCATGGTGCCCCTAGGATTACATCCTCATGCTTGAGAGGAGAGATAAAGAATTCCTCTTTGTCCACATAGCTTTGAACATGGAGCCTTAATTTCCCGATTAAGGGAGTGACTGAAGCTTCTTGCCCCTTGAAAGCACCGTCTGCCAGGTAGGACATCTCCCATCTTGTAGGCTTGTATGCCTAGCTTGGTGGCCAACTCTATAGATATAAAATTGTGAGTAGAACCAAGGTCAAAGAGAGTAAAAGCATCATGTTCTCTTAGCTTTCCCTAAGCATGGCATAGAGGAGATCCTTTGTGGTGAGTTTCCTCCTCTTGGATTTTGACCAAGGTAGATCTAGGAGGTTCATGGTGGGTGTTCTTTTGGGGACAAGCGCGGTACGCATGCCCTTGCTCGCCGCACTTGAAACATCGGTTATCCTTGCGAGAACGCTCAAGCTCTTCAGGAGAGAGTTTATTTTTGCCTTTATAAACTCCCTTCTCTTTAGCTGTGTTGGAGTTTCCCTTAGGAGACTTTTGGACATTGTCCTTCCCCTTAGGCTCATTGGAACCCTTTTTTTCCATGGGTTTAGAATTTCTTTTAGTCCCCCATTTGGAAATTGATTCGAGAGGCCACCATAGTATGGTGTATAACCGCCGATATGGTGCGTGGCCTTTGGGAGTTGACATACTCCGCCATTTCTTCAGTCAACCGCACAAAATTGTTTCTTTTTCTCTCCAAAATCCAACTTTTTGAAGATAGTGGCTTTGAGTTGTAGGTCCCAAAACTTGTCTACATATTTGTGTGGGATGCATGTCTAACCTCACCATCCTATCTTATTGCAGCATTAGCGAGAACCACGATTAATTTGTCAAACTGTGCGACGAAGTTGACTCAACTAGTGCATAGAGGCTACAAGAGGTTGTCAATCTCTTAGAAAACAACTAACAACTCGCATCTAACTCAAGCTACACTCAAGTGACTGAAATCACCAAAAGCAAATCGCTCATTGGCAAGCAAATCACATCCGTTACAGCATCAAATGACATCCAAACGTAACGAAACTTCTAGGACAAGTTTATAAAACCTAAGCACACATGTCTATGGCCTCAAACCCCACTTTAGGTTATGTTCCAAAATCGCGATTATTAACAGCAGTGGAATTTAGACCTAGTCGTTTTCGACCCAGAATGCATCTAAATGCTTAGCAATGATGCCCCAATACCCCGCCTATACTTAGTTTTGATTTGAACATGTAAATTCCTAGTTATGATGAAATTAGCCCGCGGGTCGGCGACGCCAAAAGCTACAAAATATTGTGAATGGCTTACGTCAATGCGCAGAGCTCTTACCTGCGGTTGCAATGCAACAAACGCATTCGCAATGTGACAACTAGGGAGGGAGTAGGAAGCACGAGAAGGAGAGGAGTGAGTGTCGTAAGCTCACGCTGTGTATTTCTTATCCCAAAAACTTAATAAAATCTTTACAAAGTTGGCTTTATACCTTAGCCAAGGTCTAAAATGTGTAATGTCCGGCGCCCAAGACCTTTGAGGCTCCACACTTATTGTATCTGCAACCTAAATAACTGACCTGTTCTTTACAACTTGGAACTCCCATTGAGCCCGTAACACATTAAAATATTACAATGGCTTGAAATAAATTGGGAATTTACAATACGTGACCATTTTAGAAAAATGTGAAAAAAGGTGTAACTCCAATCTTTACAGCTTCTTCACTTTGATCTTCGATGTGCATCCGTATGTCTTCAGTCTTTAGCAGCTTCTGTTAACTAACATTGACTCAGTTAACATTTCCCCCGGGCACTGTTGAAAAAGTATCCTTGGAGGCTGTGGAAGGTTTTTGATTGGTTGTTGATGGGCTGATTGTCTTCATTTGTCGCTGAATTTGTTGATGAGGATCAATTTGCTGCAACATCTTCATTGGTTTGAGTAGTCGATTTTGAGAGATGATGTTGCATTTTTCCATTGTAATAGCATCATGATGAGGTTGCTGTTTATTTATGATAAATATTTACAAGGGAAGTAGAATGATGAGGTTCTAAATTAGGGTCTTATACCTGGATGATCAAAGGGAAAAAACCCAGTGGAAAAAAAGTGCCTTTGGTATACACGCATTATTGGAGTACTTATTAGTATGGGAAATATTAATAAAGTACTCAAGGGATTATTTGCTGATAGATATGGAATTAAAAAGGTAGCAAATATGAAAGGGTAGCATGATGGAACATTGGTTTTCCTATTGTAGTCCACTCAAGGTGCATAGGTGGAAGCAAAAAAGGGTGTCTAATGCATATGTCCAATGGTGGGACATCCTATTTATGCATACACAAAAATGCATGGAAAACAATATTGTAACCATATACATGTGGTAGTGATGTGTGTGAACACACTAGGAAGTGGTACATCAAGTTTGACAAGTACATTCAGTCCCAAGGTTATGTAAGGAGCCAAGAAGATCATTGCTTATGCACAAGGAGGTTGAACGACGGCTCCCTCATCATTCTTATCTTGTACGTGGATGACATGCTTATAGCCGGGAAGTCAAAAGATGCGATTGCACTTCTCAAGAGAGATTGTAAGCATGGAATGTTTGAATGATTGCCATATTCCCGAGGGATTCACCATGGAAAACTTGCCGCACCACGTAAGTGCAGGGGAGGGGGGTATTTTTACAAGTTACATAAGTGTATAAGTTAGGGACAGGCCCCCAACAAGACAAATGAATTGGAGCACCACTTTCAGATCATAGCATACTTCTCCTCAATGGCGAGTCGAAGAATGGCCTACAATGACAAAGCTGCAGACAACACTAACAACATGATTGCACAGAAACAAAGAAGTCACCAATGAAGAAGAGTAGACATAAAAGTAATCAGAGGATCTCAAAAGATGAATGGTTACGATGATAGACGTCCGCTCTAATGGATCATAGTTCTTGTTGTGGTTCGACAAAGATACAAGCAGTGCAACAGATGAAGCCAAAACAACAGCAAAGTGTTGACCGCTGGGTCAACTACACAACATAACTCCTTACAAAGTAGTCATTGGCTCACAAGATCAGAAAGCCAATCACTCAATTCTACAGATTGTAGAAGTTGTTTTTGAGAATCACAAATACTCCGAATTGACAGATTTGCTGGAGCAAGTGATGGATGGAGCTTTCTCTATCCATGATGATAAGAATCAAGTTAAACAACATTGGGTTCTTTTTTAATTTAGATCTGGCAGAAGACCTATAATGACAGAAACAGATGCTGCAGCTCGGAGCGTGGATGTGAAAGACATAAAGTTTGTCATCAATTATGATTTTCCTGAATCATGTGAAGACTATGTACATCGGATTGGACGAACAAGACAAGCTACTGCAAAGGCTATAGTCTATACTTTCTTTCCAACAACAAAACGACATCAAAGACCACATTGCCATCGACAATCAGGTCATGTTGGGGACGACATGAACGCGGAAGGGGGGAATGTTGACCGCTGGGTCAACAACACAACATAGCTCAAGTTTCGTACCAAAGTCTTATCTTTTGCGAGTTATGAAATGCTGCGGATTATGGATATAAACGTCATTTGTAATGAGTAGTTATTCTAGTTTCAGAAGCCGGGGTGCAATGGAACTTCCAGATTGTAAATACAAAGCCATTTGACCCTTTCAACCCCATTTTTGGTTAAACCTAAGGTAGCCTTAGTATATAAGGTACCTAGGTCGTTTTGTAAAAAAGACTTTTATCATAATCAAAGTTTTAGCGCTGCTGTTTACTATGTGTGAGAGAGAAAGAGAGTGAGTGTGAGCTTCATCCTCCCGCTACGCTCGGCTCGCTCAGCACATTGGAGATCCGACTGCACCATTGCTGTAGGCTCGAGGAGAGCTACGCAAAGACGCCAAGCATTCCACGCGACACGAAGCGCACACGCCGACGCATCTACGAGCTATTTGTGGCCATAAGTGTATCAAACGATGTCAGTTTTCTGCGTGCTAGTAGTCTATAGAATCGCGGCGACATAAGCTACGCATAGGTACTCATAAATTTCAGTTTCGGGCACTTTCAAAATTCGGCTCTGTCATCCTACGCGTTTTCCGCAGATGGGTTTTGAGTGAGGGTTTTGAGTGTAGAAGCTTAGGGATAGGTGTATCCTAGTGAGGGGATGGTGTTCCTTAAGTTTCGTATGAATCTAGCATGATTAGGTGAGTTGCCTTCCGTATGTGTGTATGTGGCTAGGTGGTGTAGTTGAGAGCAGTGAGGTTCTTGATTGTGGTTTAGTTGGCCTTCCTGAGTGTTGTATGTGTAGGATGGTCTCAGCCTGACAAGCTTAAGAGATTTCCTCCGTGTGCCTATCGTGTCATCTGTGTCCTCGATTGACATTATGTTGATCTAGGTAGTGTTTGCATGCACTTCATGGGTGTGTGAGTAGCTTCCCGTCCAACAACATAGAAAACGCACAGTAGTCATACGACAAGTGGGAGCAAAAGTCTCTTCATAATCTATGCCTTTTTGCTGTGCATAACCCTTTGCAACAAGTCGAGCCGTATGGCGATCAATCTCACCATTCGGCTTGCATTTCAACTTGTAAACCCACTTCGTACCAATGGCCTTTTTGCCAGGAGGGAAATCACATAAAGTCCATGTGTCATTTTCTATAAGTGCATCATATTCTGATTGCATGGCAGCCATCCAATTTTCTGAATTCTATGCTTCATGAAAAGATAGAGGCTCCTCAACATCATGTAAGTTAGACACAGCCAAACCATAACAATGTGATGCATAAGATGCATGGCGAGAGCCTGAACGAGTACGACTAGACAAAAGTGCATCCAATTTACTGTCACGCAAAGTGTGCACCAGCCATTTTGGCATACCTCTAGCCTGCTCATTTTCAGCCCTTTCCTCATCAAGTACATCATGTACATCTGCATCAGTAATAGGCTGATCTAAAATATTTTCAGAAACCCCCATAGGCTGTACATTTGCCTCATTGGAACTTACATTCGTATTTCCACCACTGAAAAGAGGCAACAAAGTGTCATAAATGTCGTGTGAGCTTACATTACTATCTCTAGTACATGACAGCAAGGGCTGAACAAAATCTTCCACAAACACTACATCCCGAGAAACTAGAATACGTTTTGTTTGCAGATGATACAACCTGTAACCTTTGCTTTCAGCACTATAACCAACAAAAATACATTTGATAGCCTTATCATCCAATTTTCTGCGTTGCACTTGTGGCACTAAAGCATATGCCAAACAACCAAAAACACGCATGTGCTCAATAGAAGGCTTTCTATCATGCCATGCTTCATATGGAGTAATAGACTGCAAAGCTTTTGTAGGACACCTGTTTAGTACATAAGTGGTACACATGATGGCTTCAAGCCAAAAAGAATGCGGTAAAGCTTGACTTTTGACCATACATCGTGCCATTTCCGTCAGTGACCTGTTTTTCCTCTCAGCAACACCATTTTTCTGAGGTGTATAAGGCACTGTACATTGGTGTTTTATCCCACGACTAGCCAGAAATGCATTAAATTCATGAGACATATACTCCCCCCCTCGATCGGAACGGAGGGTGCCCATAGTACATTGCGAGACATTTTCAGCCATAGCCAGAAATTGTTTGAAGCACATAAAAACTTTGGACTTCGCTTTAAGCGGAAATACCCACGCATGCCTGGAGTAATCATCAATGAAAGTCACGAAGTACAGGTAATTGCCCAAGGACGGAGTTTGCATGGGCCCACAAACATCACTATGCACAAGCTGCAACCTACATGTGGCCCCAACTGAACCATCCTTTGGAAACTTAGAGCGCTGCATTTTACCTAGAATACAGCCTTCACAAACGTGTTTGACAGGTGCTTCAAGAGGCGGCAAAGAAGCAACCATATCAGATTTCTGCAAACGCAGCAAACTGGCAAAATTCAAATGACCAAAACGTGCATGCCAAAGTTTTGCATCTGAAATAGCCCTTGAATCTGCAACAGAATTTGCAAAATTTTGTCCACACTTGTCAAACAAAGTGAGCTTATATAGCCCACGGCACAAAAGCCCAAATGCAACAATTTCATCACCAAAACTGAGATCATGAACTGTACATCTATCATCCACAAATTTGACTACAAGTCCAAGTCTAGCAAGTGCGGATATAGACAAGAGATTCTTCTTGATCCCAGGTACATAAAGTGCATCAACAAGTGTGAAGGAGCTGCCATTAGCAGCAGTGAGCACAATCTTTCCAACTCCCTGAACTGGATAAGTGGCGTTGTTGGCACAAGTGACTGAATTTCCATGAGGAATAGACTCGAGAGAGGTAAACAATTCACGATGTGAGGTAATGTGCTTTGTAGCACCACTGTCAAAATACCACACATGTGAATCTGCAGCAACAACTGACAAGCATGCATCATGGACATCAGGATTATAAGTGCACTCTGCACTAAAAGCCCATTCTACATCAACATCAGCATTACAGTCTCTTTTCACAGAAGACTCAACAATGGTTGCATTTGTAGTGGAACCAGCATTTGCAGTGGAACCACCCTCTTTCTTCTTAGCCTCTTTGGCCTTCAACTTAGGACACAACTTGATCAAGTGATCATTAGCTTTACAATAATGGCAACACATCTTCTTTTTTCCCTTATCACCAAAATTGCTAGACGAAGTGCTGCCAACAGAAGCATTAGGAACAGAAGTTTTTCCACTCGCAGCAGAACCATAAGAAGTGGTTGCATTGCTGTTACCACCCTTTCTTTGAGAAGCAATAAAAGCATGTTCAACTGCACGCTGTCTTGTCCTGTTTTTTCGGGAAAGTGACTCTTGCAACAGCAATGTGCATAATGCATCAAACTTGACAACTTCAGGATTTCCTTGGGTCATCAATCTCCAAGTACTAGCAAAAGTCTGGTAGGAATCTGGTAAGGCATCAAGAACAATCTACACTAGGAAACTGTCTGAAATGACTTCACCTGCACAAATGAGTTGCTCATTGATATCCTTGACACTAGCAAGAAAAGTGTCCATATCATCTTCCTCATGCATAATCTTCGACTCCAGCTCTTTACGCAGCAAATCAATTTTAGCCTCATTGCGGCTTGCATAAAGACCTGCTAGAATATCCCAAGCCTGTTTTGCAGATTTTGCTGAACGGATGTGAGGAACAATGGTGCGCTTCACAGACAACGCAATCAATGCATGAGCCTACGCATCCTTAACATCCCAACGAGCTTGTTCTACCGTAGGCAAAACAACTCTAACAGCTGCAATCCTTGCAGCAAGACCTGCAACATCCTCAACATCGCCTACATCCTTAGAACCAGGACGTACATCAATGCCCTGCACAATATTCCAGATGCCCTTTGACACAAGCACATGTTGCATCATATAAGCCCACATAGGGTAATTGTCCCCATCCAACCTGTCCTCAGCAGCAAACATCTTGAACACATATGTGTTGTTGTTGTCAGCCATGGTAAATGTTGCAGCTGATGTGAAAACTATCCGAAAATAGGAGAAACGGAGCGGGAACAACACGTGCTATATAGCACAAACCGTAGAAGACTATAAGGCAAAAAACGGCACTGACAAAATTTCTGCACAAAATGACAAAATTGCCTGTGTAGACCTGCCTATAGTGGAAACGGAGGCCAAAATGAGCCCGAATCAAAAATCTGAGCAGACCAAGCTCTACGAGCTTACCCAAAGTATTTGTCGACCTGCGAACGCTTGCCAAAGCTCACTGAAATCAGAGAAAGTGAGCAGGCATGTGCTGGAGCAGCTGGCGACTAAGCCCGGGAGGACGCAACCTGCTCTGATACCAATTGTTGGAATTAGGGTTGCAGAGAAACACAAACATCTTGGAGAAGATGAAGGAACCTCAAGGCACACAATAGAGAGTGTGTTACTTAGTGTGCAATGGAACGATAGATAGCCCTAGAGTGATGGGCGTATATACAATGCTGGGGGGAAAAAACATCCTAAAGAGGGAAAATGAGAGGAAGTTTTTGTGTTTCAAAATCATGGCTTCCTAAAAGAGTCTGCCCTCAAACTTGTGAGTCAATAGCTACAAAGATACATGTAACAACTAACACTGCTTTGTATCAATTGCTTGTTTTGTGATTATAGTACATTTTTTGAGGGATGAAAGCTATAAAGAGTTTGTATAGATGCAAATTTACACGGAGAACCTAACACAACTTTATAACCATGTTTCTTGACTAATTTAGATGGGTCAGAATTGAACGAGTAGCTAGAATGCAAGCTGAACAAGCACATAGTTTGAAAGTCAAACTAAGAAACATTAAGGGTACATCTAGTTATCAACAGAAGTGGTTCCTTAGTACATTGCCAGTCACTATGCTACATGCTCTTTGACTAGTTTAGCACCGCTTTGGAAGGTTTGAATGAACTATGTAGAGCCTATGGAAAGATAAATGGCTTTTAGGAACGCATGTTCTTTGACCTAGGAGCCACCAAAAATTTCATCCATCCCAAAATTCCAAAAAACATGGAATTTGAGTACGATCAACTCATTGGAGAACTTGAAGCTGAGCTAGCCACTAGGCAAACCCAAAAAGTTGTACCTCTCAATGGTGCTCTTCCACGTTCACTGCCCAAGGGTACCATGGCAAAGCATATTTTTCATGGTGCTCTTTCGATCACCATCCAAGGGTACCATGGCAAAATAGATTTTCACATCATGAAGTTGGACAATTATACTGCTCCCTTGGGCATGCCTTGGCACGACAAGCACAATACAACTCTCCAGATTTGGAGCCGAACCATCACTTTGCAGCAAAATGAAAAGCCAGTTGTCCTTAAATTTTGACTGATAGAAACAAACCCCGAATGATTTTAAGATATAACCCAAAGAAGGCTAGATGAGGAAACCAAAAATTTGGAGGAAAAACTCTAGAAGCAGCTTTTAGAATAGAGGAGAGCCGCAACCATTGCTCCAAAAAGATAAAAAGAACAAGAAGAATCCCAAAAAAGAGAGACAAAGGAAAGAAGAGTCGAAAGAGAGAAAAAGGGTTGAAGATGAATAAAGAATTGATGTTCCACGATCACCCTAGCTACAACCACAAAGGAAAGACCAACATATAAAGAGGACCCAAGGTTTTCCAACACTGCCACCTAAGTTCTCCTCCTAAGACTCACTAGGTTAAGCAAATTACTTAGATTTTGAAGATAATACCCACAAACGGACTAGCAGACTAATACCCAACACACTAGGAGAGTAAGAGATGAGAAAGGTAAAGCCTCACACATAGCTAATCTCTCCTATAGATACACTCCAAGAGAGAAAGGCTCTTCCATGAAGTGAAATCTAGAGCCATGCTACCAAACCAAAGCTTTTTTTAGATAAATTTACTTGGGATTCCATCCAATAGAAGTTTGAGCTCTCAAGCATCGACACCAAAATCAGCACTCTTGAAAAAGAAGTTCTCAATGAGAACTTTGGAAGTTTTGAGCTCCATAACATGGTTGAAGCATAAACCATAGAAGTAGAGAAGCTACAAAAGGAAGTAGAAAACTCTTAGATGAAGTCCATAGTAGAAAATCTAGCATAGAAATACAAGATTAGGAGATCGGAGATAGGAGACATGCAATGTATGCTTGATATCATGATGATTGGTATTGATGGGAAGAACTTGCAGTTGCAGTTGTGCAAGAGTGTATAAAAAACTACATTGGAAGGTAAAAGGTTGCAAATACAACTAGCCTTTTCCAGCTCTCAACTTACACAAATAGAGGAGAGATTATAGCAGCATCTATAGTATGCTCAAATCCATCAAACATAACACATGTTTTAGAGTCACCTCATCTACCAATGTTGCTTATAAAGATTTGAAATCCATATATGCCCAAGTAAATTTTGAGTTGAGGTCTCAACAAATCCAAAGAAAAGAACTTGTCACCAATTTACTTAAACATAAATATGAAATGCAATTGAAGATGGATGCTCTAAAAGCTGAAGCGCAAAAGAGAAATAGAGCCTATTAGCAAGAGGCCTACCATCATTGCCTATACTATTGCCAAGCCATCTTTATTTGAAGGAGATTGTGGAGAAAGACATCCTATTGGCTAGAGGCCTACCAACTTTTCCTACTCCCAAACCATCTATTTTAGAAGGAGCCAAGTTCTTTGGAACTAGAAGCTATGACCTCCTAAAATTCAACCCATTGGGAGATACCACAACAAAAGAGTTATACAGTGGGAAATCAAGCACATCAATGGATGCTAAAAAATACAGGTATAATTTATAAGGTTGAAGAAAACATGTGGAAAAAAATTGCACGAGGATGATAAAGTCTTTGTAGAAGCCGTGGAGTGTGAGAAGAGGGTTATTCATAGTAGGAGTGTGAGTATGCCTAATCCCAACAAAACTATATAGAATGGCACAAATGGGTCCTACCATACCCTTTGATCAAGCATGAAGTGCTATAATTTAAAAATAGCATCCAAAGGAAGAGCCTATTTGGCAAAAGAGTTAGGTGTAGAAGCACCACATGTTGGAGAACCATTGCACTGATGCACAAAAAGAGTTTAAAGAGGATCCAACTTTCTATTCACTAGTACCAAGAAGAATATCCTAGGATACATTTCCTTATATGCAGAAGAATTTTAGGCTATTGACATGATGCATGCCATTGAAAGACAATCTAGTGGGATAGAATTTAATTTTCTACATTTCATAGAAAAAAAAACAATGTATATGTGAAGTTGACATCAAAAACTAGGATTGCAGGCTAGCTTGTCCTCTTGCACCAAATATTGAGTCTACTTACTAAAACTCAAAGCATAAAGAGAACAAATCATAATCAATTGGAGCGAGCTTTATGTCCCCAATGTAACGCTACTTCACAACCAAAATTAGGTATCTAGGGAGAACCATCATCTTAGCTACAATGAAATTTTAATATAATTATCAATTCACAAATTTCATGCATACACATTGAACTTTTAAATGCTCGAGGGGGTCATTCAATAATTACATGACTATCACGTGAGTGCAACAGAAGGGATTATTAAATTTCATTATTTTTCACATTTTCACATACAAAAGGCTACCCTAAAATGGAATTGGAAAAATAATTTATAGATTGAATAGAAAAAGGGTGTTTTTTATTTGTAAAAAAATCATATATAAGGATTTTTAAAAATAGTTCTTGAAGACATGTGATATACACAATTCATGGAAATGTTGTATAAAATCTTGATCATAAACTATGATAGCTTTTTTAAAAAAACTAGAAAGACATCAAGCATTTGACGCAATTGGAGCCCTATTTAAGAGTATGCCTCAATGTTCTCAAAGTGACAAGCTTCCATTTTTCTCTTATTGCAGGAGATGTCAATTATTATCACCAAAATGTTACAAATCATAGAAGGCATGGTAATAAATCCATTTTTTTGTATCCATTAGAAGTATGAGGAGGCCAAGCCAGAAGTTTGAAGATCACAAAACTAGGGTAGCATCAATAAACATCTCATATGCCCATGTTTTGTGGAGTTTTTGTTCTTGTTCAGCTTTCAGGATAGTGCATATATTAGGTCCAAATCAACCATACAAATGAATTAGGGGAAGTTGAAATCAAATTTGGGCCTTGTAGGATATATGGAGAGAAATAATGGCAAATTCATTTTCTTCTTTTCCATACAATGTTTTCAAAAATCCAAATATCTCCTTTATTACAAGTTACCTCTATAAAAAGCCCAAAAAATAATCTAATAATGATACCCCTTTTGATATACATTGGCTAGAAATTCAATGTCAAATATCTGAATATTCTACATATTTTTTAAATCAAGCTCTACTCTCTAAGCTTATCCCTCCCCCCCCCCCCCCCCCCCCCCCCCCCCCCCCCCCCCTCCCCAATTTCTTCTTACATGTTGTCGTATGTGAATCTTGAATGTCTTTCCTCCATTGCCCAAAACCTCCTCCAGCTGGCAATTTTAATTACTCATGTTTTAGTCAAGGCTTATAGGTTTTCCACAAAGAGCTTTTACAAGGAATGAAAGAGATGGTTATCATATGCACGTAGAGCTCTCACAAGAGTATGAGCCCCTCCACAAGGAAAACAAATAAAATGCCACTTTTTAGAGCTTTATATCATAGGGCATAAAAAATGTGGACCTTTGGGTGGATGGTAGAATGTATCCTAAGCATCCCGTCACAAACTCCACGCCACCTTTCAAGGATATAACCTCAATGGTGAAGTATGTGGGAGATGACCACAATGTGCTATATGGCTACATCAGGTAGCTGGCTACAAGACATGATGTTCTATTAATGAAAGAAAACCATTGCACACAATGAGAATGTGTGCTTACACCCAAAATCCATTGCATACAACAAGAATGTGCACTTAAACCATAAATTCATACAATGTGCTCAACAAGTTGAAGGAAACAAGGAGACCATGAAGGAGCTTACACAACGACTTAGAAAAAAAAGTAGCACCACGTCCTCGACAAAGAGAAAGAAGACTACAGATCATTGAGGACTTGAAGGGTAGCTAAATAAGAAAAGAGCGCAAGACATCAACTAAGTCCATCTATCCTTCCCTAGTTTAAGTTCATAGGCTCTTGATATGCATGCCCAAATCCTTGATTTAGCATGACAAGGAAGTGGAGCACAACACAACCACCTCCTTGACTCCTTATGTTCTCATATTGAATTGAAAAAACATTGCTGGCCTCTTTGGTGACAAATGCTATGAAAAGATTGTTGCGAACTATCTTGACAACCTTTTAAAGGTGTAAGACAGGGGGAACTAGAACCTAGAAGTCCACCTCCCAACCACCCACTATATAGAATGGCTCTAGCCCTTTGCCCTAGTTGAACTCCCTTTCCACACTGCCTAGCCCGGCCTTGCCCTTTTCTAGTCCGGCCTTGCCGTTGTCCTGACATTACTCCCCCCTTCAAGAAGAGTTTTCATCCTCGAAAACAAAAGTGGGGAACTTCTTCTCAAGAACACTAATGTTTTCCCAAGTGGCACCTTCCTCAGGTCGTTCTTTCCACTTGATTAAGGCTTGTTGACATACATGATGATGCGTACGTAACTCATGATAATCGAGAACACATTCAGGTTCATGCAGTAAGGTAGGAGGTTCAAAAAAATCAACCAAAATCTGTTGGTTAATGACATTGTTGTTCCCATGTAACCGCTTACGTAAACGGCTAACATGAAACACCGGATGATACGAGAATGTGTAGGTAGCAATAATTTGTAGGCACGATCACCTACTCGCTTGAGTATTTTGAAAGGCCCACAATATCAGGAGAAAATTTAGGTGTTGGCCCATTTAGACTTTTTGAATGTTCTGGCACACGTAAAAATACTTCCTCCCCTTCCTCGAAGGTAACTTCCCGACGTTTCTCATCAGTAGTAAACAACCCCACCATAACTAGTGTTCAAGGTTGAGAACTTGATTTATACATGAAGAGACTACTCTTAGTTGCAAACATGCTTTAACTTATGGTAAGAAAACTCCAAGTAGAGCAATAAATGCTTACTGATTGGATCGCTTGGTGCTAACATACACACTTTGCATATCCTTCAACACAAGATTACACTTTGCAATCTGCCTATCCCCTTGGATAACTGGCAGTACTAAGGTGTGTTTTCCCTCACGGTTTACAAACAGTCTTCCCAGATGGCTAGTAAATGGGAATCACAATATCGTGTAACAATGTTGAGGAATCAACAATGTCGGGAATAACCATCGTGGTTAACTTAAAAAATCCACCAACACCCAAACCAATCCATGACCTCTATTGGTGATTAGTAGACCCAAAAGTAATCTCATAGAGATACTGCACATAGAGTGCAACATGCTTCATAAGCAACAACTTGAGGAATATGCATGCCGTTCCAAATCAGACTTTGCTAAACACTAAGGCCCATAACACCTAGTGTGCATGCATTTAGCAAAAAACGATCCAAACCTCTATATCCATGGTGATCCTTACCAATATTTATGGCAAATGTGATGCGCCTAGCACACAAAAAGGAATGTAAATAGTTCTGAAAAGAAACTAAATACTTTCAGTTGTTGTTGGCAATCTTTTGCAAGCCTTGCTGAAACGTTTGAACCCTAATAGAAGGTGAAACATTGATCACTTCTAGGTACAAACCATGAAATTGTTTTTCATTAACAACTTAGAGCCTTGCTATATGTATAAACAACCATTTGTAATGTTGTTTAGTAGGACTTGTACCTGAACAAGTCATTCTACGTATCCGACAATTTTTGGCCATGAAATTGCTCTTGATACGTTGGTGCAGCCAAAGTGTGTCGACTCTATAAGATGGCATGGGTAGATATATGCAGGCAAGCAGAAGCATGGCAAAGGGCTGGAGCAGCTAGGAGAGTCATGGGATGACAGGTAGCAGCGGAAGTGTATGCATGATGTGGCTTATAGGCCAAGGGAGGCTCCATGAGGGGCTAGTTTGGTGAACAATTGAAGGAGATGCAAAGTGCAGCTTTTGGGTCCAGGAATGAAGAGCTTGAAGTGCTGAAGGATCTGGTCCAGACGGCTCATCAAACCGAGCTACGGAGCCCAAGTTATTGAAGGATGAAGTTTCAGTGGTTTGTAGATTCTTGTTGGACAGGGCAGCTAGGTGGTCCAAGTGGAAGTCAAGGTACAAGTATGTAGAGATCAATTCATGGAGCCTACCTGTCTTTTCGGATTGTGGATCAAAGCCACGGTTTGCAGTTTATGGTCAGTTGAATTTTTGTCGAGGGCTAGGTTGGTGCCCACCTGACCACATGGGGAGTCGTGCCATCTGGGGTTGTTTTGGACAGCAAAAAAGTTTAAGAAGATGCTATGCAATGTATGAGGCTATCAGGAAGTGACTGCATGTCAAACGAAGCCCGGAGCGGAGAGATATGGCAGTCGGAAGATTGGGTGCCTTTGTCCAAAGTTGGTTGCAGATGATTTTTTCATTTTTGAAGGCCTTGGTTCGAGGGTTCCGAGGGGTCGAAATGCAGAGATGGCAAGTGCGGTTGGAGCCGGGAAGGTGGAGTTTCAGTGATTCTTGACTGCTTGAAATCGGGTCCGGGAGCAGAGCATAGGAGCTTGGGGAAGAGGACCAAAAAAAGGGGATTTTTAATGAATTTTTTGAAGGTTCTTAAGACCCTTGGGGGTGCATGTAAATGAGGTGCTGCCACGTGGCAGTGGGATTATCCCGTATGCACTGGTGGAAGCAAATAGGCCACGCTATAAGGCCTGGGCCGTGGGCTCTCATTGGCACACATGAGGGGAGAGAGAGGGGAGCTCCCTCCCATGGCGATTGCGTGTGGGCGCATGCGCTGCGCACGCGGACTTGACGACACTGGGCGGTGATTTTGGCCGAGTGGCGGCGCAGTGGAGGAGATTCGGGCGGCAGCGGTATGATGATGTGGCAACTCGTAAGGGCCAGTGCCCACACCCGCTAAGGGCCAAAATTTTTGAGGAAAGGGGTATACCCCCCCCCCCCCAAATAGCGACATCGCTATTGCTCAAGGAGGGGAGGGGTCTCGCTGTAGAGAGGTGAGCTGACAGGGACAGTTAAAGGGCGCCAAGGACGTCCAAAGATAAAGTCAAGCCAAGGCAAGAGAGGAGAATTCAAAGGCCCAAGGGGAAATCCGGGCGGCCAAATGGAATGGACAAACAGTCAAGAAGTGTAGCATGCAAGTGTTTCCAAAAATCAAATATGCCAAGTGGTGGCAATGCAAGTAAATTCTAAATGGAGCTCCAAATGAAGTGCACGACATGGAAGCTCACCCCATTTTTCTTTTTTGGGTCTCCTAGACACACCCTTATAAAAGGAGATCTATGTTCATTTTTTGGGGTCTTTGACCAATGTGGGCTTTTTTGCCTGAGTGTGTGATTGGAAGCTTAAAGCTTGTGTGGTGCCAAGCGTGCCATTGAAGCTGCATACTTGATTGTACTACTCCCCTATGCAATAATACCACTTATTTGCCCCTATCTCTTGTGTTGCTTCTCCCCATTCCCCTCCTTTTCTCTCGCTCTTCGTGTATTGGCCTTTGCTTGCAGAGGGTTTGCCTGTAGCTTGAAAGGTTCTACCAAGAGGGCAGAATATGAGTGTTTTGTGAGTCAGAAAGGGTGAGTTGAGCAGTGTGGGTGCATTTGGGTTGCACGGTGTTTTTTGCAAGGTGTGAGATTGTTTTGTGTGCTAAAGTGGAGTTGTTAGTGCAAATTAGCCAATTTGAAGGTGTTATTTGAGAGGTTAGGGGTGTTGTGGAATCCCTGGGCTATAGAGAGGTAGATATTTTGTGTGTTGGGTGTGTTCCCTATTCCCCCTCTCCAACGTCGTGCTAAAAATGTTTTAGAAAATAGATGTGACAAGCACCTAGGGACTTTGTCGTGACACATATTTTCATAGTGGGCACCAGTGTCAGTCCAGAGACTCATATTCTTCACGTGTGGAATATGTCTCATGTAAGGATGTTTAAAAAAGAACATCCTACAAGTACAGGATGTACTTGTGTGTGGAGGTAACTCTAAACACTCCGCGACAAGAGTGAGAGGGACCCTCATTCATTGCTCTACACTGGCTAAACCGAACTCCTTGAGTTCCTAGACCATCTTGTATCCCATGTGACAACATGTGCCGAATCGAATCCTACAAGTGGATTCATAACAACATAATGTACATTGGACACTACGGCCCAAATACTTGTTTCGACCTGCCCTTGGCATGGCCTTGGGGATTGAACTGAAAGTTCAGTTACCCGTATTCAAGTGCACAGGAGCACGTCTCCCACCTGTGAAAAAACCAAGAAACATTGCACTGGAAACCCTGGGTGTTGCCTTTGCAATCCAAATCCATTGGGTAGGATCTAAGTAGTCAACCCCTTGGTAAGACCCTTTGTAGAAATTGCTCAACTAGAAGGTAACGGTAACCAACATAGTTAACCGTGCACAGAATTATGAGAATCAACTTGAAAAGTTGAATTTTTCCGCTACCGCGTGGTAGATTGCGGAAATCTTTCCTTGAGAGTATAACGGGAATAGATCAAGCTGTGATCCTGAATGCCTCTGGGGTGATTCAGTAAGCACCCGTGGGGTCTTACCCCAAAACCATGCATCCATAGACACTCGTAGTGCTATGGAGAGAGTAGGAGATCCAGACAAGTGAGATGCCTAGCTCGTATCAACAGCCATGCTGTCTCAACTATTTGGTGCCTCTAGACTCCATGGTATAGATCAGCTGATGTAAGTGCAAGAGTATCAAAAATTCAACTTGAGCGTCACACTAGAAACATATAGTGCAAAAATGACGCCCTAATCCTTCGAAATGACAAGACTCTTGCTCGTCCATGAATGTTGATGTATTTGATGTGTACTCCATTGGGCAGATCTGTTCGATCATAAGAACAATCACCCAAGGAATGCCAATAGTTGGGTCCTACCCAAAATCTGACAATGGCTCTTAGCCAGCCTGTGTGTGGCTCCTAGCTCTTACGGAAATTAGTGTTCAATCGATAAAGCGATGAAAACTAATGTGAATTGCACCTTGGCCAATTTCTAGCTGAGAGTTAGAGCACCTGGGCTCATGCTGACTCCCAAAACAAAACATGTATCAAAAGCTTCTTAGAAAGTTTTCATTATTCTTGAGAGAAATAAGAAAAAGAGAGAGAAGAAGAGCATGCTGGGTTGAGGAAATTTCCTTATATTTCTAGAGTGTGTGCCCAGAATGTGTGCTCTTAGGCATTTTATGCCTAATTTGCAGCTTATCCTATAAGCATACTAAAATCTATCTGTATGACGCTCTCATCAAGAGAGGCAACAAAAAAAACACATATACATCCTGACCTACCTCCCTTGCAGGGGTCATGATTGTATGAGAATGACTTAGCAGTGGCACCTTGCCTCTTGTTTGTGATAGACTTACTAGTGTGATAGTGGAAGCGTAATGCATGAAGCGGTAGAATTGTAAGCCCTTGGATACAGTGACGACTCAGACGTAAAAGCCAAAATCATAAGTGCCTTGCACCATCGGTACTGGTAGGGAAGCTATGAGGAGATATTCCAATGGTTGCCAGTGCCCAAACCATGGGTGCCAATTACCTTGACGTCTAGTCAAGAGGTAGTATCTTAGCACGAGGTAGAAGCCTTGCTTCACGTGTAACTGGCAAAGTTCTTTGCTTTTCATAATTGACAATCCTTTATGGTGGAAATGCATAAGCATGAAAAATGAAGCAAATCTTAACATAGTTTAGGGTTAAGATTTCTTTAACTTGTGAAGGTCAAATCCGACTCATAGCCAATTCGAACGAGCAAGAGAGTGTTGTCACGTGTATCATATACACTCTCATATGGCATGCACACCCATCTGGTATGCAATGAAATATCATGCAAGCATAGTGTTAAATCCCTTCCAAGTTGGTATGCTCATGGCGTATGCCAAACATGCAAAGTCTCAATACAAAATTGAGCAATTACGAAAGCCGTGCTTCACTATATACTACTATGCTCATAGCGAACAGATATTCTTGCCAATTTACAGAGCAAAAGAAAGTCGACCTTGTCGAGCATTTACTGATAATTGACCTTGTTGAATTGGCCCCATGTACTGAAAAGCAAAAAACTTGCAAAATATGTATTGTGTACCTGCTTGGCTTGATTACGTTGTCCTTGATATATACGTAAATATTTTCCTTGACATATATGTAGATATGGAACCCTCCTTTTGGAATCCTTGATTCCCCTAAGTCAGAGACCATGCTTGCCTTGCCCTTAATTGCTAGGTAACTTTGCCTTGTTGGAGCCTTGTTCCGTTGTGAAAACATGATGAAAGCACCATCGTGCAGCTTATGACGGTGGTATACCGAAAGTAATTCCCACCAATTTGTGGCTTTGTTGAGCAAAATGCCGTACCCAAGGCATATAAACATTGACCTTAATGGCACAAACAAAGCGTAAACAAAAAACAATTGTCAGCCATGCCAACATCTGTACCGTACCAATTGCAGGCATGGCCTTTACTTTCCTGAATGCAATTGGATGACAGTACCAATTGGTAGCAACCTCGCGACTGTTAACCATTCGTGCATGTTTTTCCTGAAAACTTTAGTCAAATACAAACATTGTAAACCTTATTGAGATGCATACCTCCCTTGCATGTCAAATTTATGCAGTGGCATTTGTACGAATCTTCCAATCCTATGACAAGCTGTTCGCTTTCATGATCGATGTACTTTGCATGCCTTGCATGTTTAGTGCCTCTTGCAGAGTGTTGTGGGAAAAGCGTCAGTGCGTCTACTGCCTTGCATTCAAGAAATTTGCTGCAACCAAAATTTGCACTTACTTGATAAGTGTTGTGAATTGTTGAGTTTCACAAAAAATTCTGCATGTTGAAAATCCGTACTGCTTCGTCGTTTTCTCACCCCCCCATATGGTGGCTTGGTATGGTGCTGTGCACGGAGAACGAAGAGGTTAAAGGGGGGGGGGGGGGGGTTAGCCCGTCGGCACCCTCCATACTAAAGTTGGGCGCTTCAGTATGAAAATAATCTCTTTGGAGCTATGGCATCGAAACCAGGCAGCGCAAAGGCTTGCGAGAGAGAGAGAGAGAGAGAGAGAGAGAGAGAGAGAGAGAGAGAGAGAGAGAGAGAGAGAGAGAGAGAGAGAGAGAGAGAGAGAGAGAGAGAGAGAGAGAGAGAGAGAGAGAGAGAGAGAGAGAGAGAGAGAGAGCGTCGAGATTGATGCTCCCCGGCTTTAACGTATGTGTCAATTGCTGAGTAGGTCAAAGCGACCCCATCAAGCCCTCCTCCGCCTGTTTTCGAGCAGGTCGACCCGCCACCTTCCCCCTTTGCTAGGGCTGCTGCTCGCGGATCCCGTCATCATCTTCCCCGCTTGTCAAGGGTTTATGCACACATCGTGTGCCTCGTCCCCGACCGTGAACACCATGGCTTGCATGATATGCAAGACCATGCACAACCTCTCTCGAAAATGAAGGAGAGAGAGCCGACTCCGGAGAGAGGGAGGCCATGCCTCATGCTGTTGCGATAGACATAGAGAGAGAGTCCTTCCCCCTCCTCCATAGCTCTCCCCTCCCCTGAGGTCTGATACCAGTGTAAGACAGGGGGAACTAGGTCCTAGGAGTCCACCTCCCAACCACCCACTATATAGCATGCTCCTAGCCCTTTGCCCTAGTTGGGCTCCCTTTCCACACAGCCTAGCCCGACCTTGCCCTTGTCTAGTCCGGCCTTGCCGTTGTCTTGACAAAAGGAGAAACAACTCCATGCATGAATCATTCAATTAATTTTGGATGAAGTCAGTATATTGAATAAAGGATATGACGCAATTTACAAGTATGTGACATTATCTGAAGTGCTATTTTACGGGTATTTTACTAGGAAAGGGCTCACCTTACTAAACCCTCCTATTTAGGTCTATGAAAAAATTAGTGATGAAGATCCACATCAAGTATACTCTATTGTCAAGCCCTTATTCTATTCAAAAGACAAGAAGGAAAGTGAAGGAGGAGATTCTTCAAACACTGGAAAGTCCTTTTCACATCAAATTGACATACAAAACACCAAGAGCAGAGGAAGTGTTTTCCCATTGAATTGACACACAAAACACCAAGAGTGGGGGAAGTGGTATATGAAAAATATAACAATATTTTTTATGATTTAATCATCATGCAAACATAAATTTTGTGATTGTTTAAGGTTACTCATGAAGAGTGTAATGGTATTTTAAAGTTTGTGATCAAATTAGATGAGTGCAAGCTTGTGAAAAAGACAAAGTTTGCATGAGTCCCAATCACACTTATGAATAGAGCCCTAGATGCAAGCATTGAACTCTATGACCCTAAAAATTTATCTTGTAATAGTTTCCTTCTTGCAACATTCAAAGTGAGCTAAAATTATGTTTAATGGAGGTTGTATGCTTTTAAATGTGCATTCCAAATAGCTAAAAAGTACCCTTTCAAGTGCTTGCTAAGAACTTTGATATATTGAATTAGGTTTTTCATCAAACTATCATCCCAAAACAACAAAGGAATGGAAAGAAATAAGCCATGTTTTGCAACTACAACCATATTATATGGTCCAAAGTCAAGCCTTTCAAGTAGTGGGACAAAAACTACTTAGTGGAGAGAATATTCCCATAGTCAACAACTTAGGAGAGCCAAAGCCCTTATAAAGCCACCATACTACAAACCATTTAGGATGAGAACTGTCTACCTCAGCCAAAATAGCTGAAATGAGCCATACTTTAAGCCGACCAAGTTAGATCAAATACTCAAGCAAATCCAGAGTAAGAATCCATAGAGTATAGAAGTCTATGTCAAAAAGTCATAAGACAGCTCAATAAAAATCTTTCATGTTTCCAGTAAAGCATATCAGAGTGAGTACCACCAGCCATTGTTAGAACCAACAACTAGAGATAAACCAATTGACTCGATATCAAATCAAACAATTCAGCTAGACCAAAGTCATAGAGACCAGACAAAGAGTTTATAACTTGAATAAAGAGTCCAAAATATTCCCAACAAAAAAGAAAATGTGCATTTATCTGAGATTTTTTAGAAGAAGATCAAAATTTTCTCCATAAGATCATCAGTTCTATTGTAATATGCTTTTAAAATCCTCATGTTAGTAGAGCAAACAATTAGAACTTAGTAGTAATTAATATTTTTGCTATAATCATTCCCAAAACTTTGGTGTTGTACCAAATTCAAAACCACTTAGTATAGATTTTGAGTCCCAAAGTAAGGCCATAGTGTTCCATGACTCATGCCAAATAAAGCACAACACTGCTACACAACATTTTAGGTCCTTATCTTAAGGTATAGATTATTTACAGTAGTCATTAGCCTATCAGAGCAAGTACTAGCTACATGATGTTACCCTAAAAAAACTGGTTCATGTATAGCCAGTGAGCCTTAAAAGTGTAAACCCAAAACCATTTTTAGTGCTAATGAGAAGTGGAACCAACTATCCAATTTTGCTATACTAGCTTAATCACCTAGCACAATGCCCTAGGTTATGAGCAAAGCATTAGTCATGGCACAATAAAAGCAAAAAAAATCAGCCAAAAGTACTCTAAGCACATCATATCAACCTGGTATTTTGAGAATAGAAAATAAGAGCCAATGAGGTAAGTAGTGTTAACAAAGTTTAATGAAAGCCATAATCTAGTCCAAGAAAACCCTACTTTTAGTAAGCGTTCCCGATTTTTACTACAAAGCTAGATCATCTTTTCTTTGTTAAATATTACAACCAACCAACCAATCAAACAACATGAGGACATGGATTTGAGGTAGCAGGGATGAAGATAATCCCATCTTCTTTTGTGCCCATGAATGCATGCCCAACAAATTAAACCTTTCTTCAACCATAAGACACCTCACTCATATACCAGATGCACAGTTGAAGACCCATACCCTCTCATAGGAAAATGCCATGGTAACTTGAAGGTGAAATTAAAATATAGTGTAAGTTGTTAATAGAGTAACGCGAGCATTATGATGTTAAGAGGGGAGGAAAAACTGACAAATTCTCCCTACAAACTCATCATCTGGAGGTATAATTGGTTCAATCAAATATTAATATGCCAAAAATCAGGACTACTTAAGTGCTTCAAGCAAGTGTTATTCATACACAGGATGTGATCAAGAAAAAAAAAAACAATGTTAATCCTTCAAAAATGCAGTGTATGAGAGCATGAATGTGATGCGTGTGTGGAGAGACATAGAGAGAGAGAGAGAGAGAGAGAGAGAGAGAGAGAGAGAGAGAGAGAGAGAGAGAGAGAGAGAACATAGGTTGTGGGTGGAGAAACTACAATGGGAGAGTTTGCAGTTGGGGTTGTGAGTTGTGCAATGACTAACACTAGCATGATGCATCATGAAGCGGTGCAGGTCAGATACCTCCAGGGTATTCATGCTGGTTCTAATAGGGATATACGCTTTTGCATATCGCTAGAGCCTGCATGATGGCATGCTTTGATACCAATTGTGAGTGCACAAATGCGGTGCATGTGCAGAGAGCGCGCGCGCACGAGAGAGCGAGAGAGAGAGAGAGAGAGAGAGAGAGAGAGAGAGAGAGAGAGAGAGAGAGAGAGAGAGAGAGAGAGAGAGAGAGAGAGAGAGAGAGAGAGAGAGAGAGAGAACACATGATGTGGGTGGAGCACCTCAACACTATGTGTGTGAGAGAGTCCCCTTATTCCTCTAACTATAGTACAGAATAAGGTGTGTACAAGTAATGGCGGTTGGACGTCTCTGGCGTGTCTAACTAAGGAAAGAGGCACACCGTCTTTACCCAACAATCTCCCAATCAAAGGCTAATGTGATAATAAGTGGTACTACAATAGGACCTAGTAGTATGTACAGTAGGTAAGTGACGAAAATTGTCCCAACCTATACCCATTGTCTCTCTCAAAGCTAATGTATGTTGTCGTGTAGTGATGTGCATAAGCATATATCCCTACCAGAATCAACATGCATACCCTGGAGGGAGTCTTACCGTGTGGCGAGTGAGAATTTTTTAGCGATGGAAAATTTGAGCAAATAAATACAGAAACCAAATGGGCTTTGTTAAGAAAGATGAATGAAGATCCTACTTAAAGCCCTAAGTGATAGCAATAACACTGTTCAAAATGAGAATCTTTTCTTGAATCCCTAAGTAATCATAGCAATAGCATTGTTCAAATTTAGGCTCTAGATTCTTTTCTGCAGTTGAGGCCTGATGTCGAGCAATGAGAAACCGGAGTGAGTAGCAAAGTTATTACAAACCATGTAATGATCCACAACTACGTTCAACACCATAATTTTAATTTTAACTTTAAATTTTAAGGAGCGATCTAATGCAAGTCAACAATGCTCATACATCTACAAAGTTTCTAAACTATATTAAGAGACAATTGTCATATCTTATACCCAAAAAAGAGAGATTTCTTTAGAATTGTAAGATAACAAGTGGAATATTGAGTGGAATATAGAGAACAACATGTTGTGCCTCTACACTCTAGCAACAACAAGAAATGCTACGGTTCTATCTCATGACTATGAAGAGTCACACTCGTCATCAATAAAGACATTGCACCTCTGACACTTCTTGTGGGTGTCAAAATCATATCGTAATCAGCAGTCATGGTTTTTATAGTCCCCTCAGCATAAATTGCCAACACACTTCCATACAAAAAGAAAAAGATAAGTCTCACAATCCACATGCAAGCAATACAGTACCTACATCATAGAAACACAAGAAATCTCAAATTGATGTTTGAATCATTATCCATAATTTCCAAATTTTGAACAATGATACCAAAAAGTGACAAAATAGCATAAAAGTATGATGGAAACATAAAATAGGGGGGGAAATGAAGTGTAAGGTGGACTCTCACTAGTCATCAAAGGGGTTGACACGTGAAGACATTTCACCCACATCATCAACATCAAGAGAGGTGGAGGCCCCCTCTCTGCTTTGCTTTTTAGGGTAAAATAATGGTTGCACATAATTTGAAGTCAAAGTGCCATCACTATCGATTGTTGCACACACCGGCCTTGTGCCTAAGCATGCTGCCAATACGGTCATTGTACCACATCCCAAAATCCAAACTAAGACCTCTACGACTACAAAGAAGCTCCACAAAACATGCAATAAAAGAATGACTTCGTTGCAAGCCACCATGCCATGTCTCCCCTGATGATGATCTTGCTAGAGAAGACTCTGGAAGATGGTGCATCATGTAAGAATCCAAAGGTTGCACACCAAGTCAATTGAATAGTGGGGTGCTCTCAACCACAAAGCAAGGTGGTTGCATGCCATTCCTATGCACCATAAGTAAGAGAGAACAATGACACTACACCACCACATAGACAATTAGAACAATAACAATAATTATAACACACCAAAATGAGAAACAAACAAGTTATATGTAGAAGAGCATTACCTCAATCCGACCACCAAAGCTATTACCATAACCATAAGCTCCATGATGGAGGACTACAATGCGAAAATGAATAGCCATCTCTGATGCACGACAAAATCTCTCAACCCAGCCAATGGTATCTCGTGCAAGAGGCTTCAAAAGTCACAATAGAAAACACACAACAAAAATATATACAAGTATTTTAAAATTATGATTGAAGCACAAACCTACCATAGAGACCATGATCAACAACCACCCAAAGTCTGACAAAGTCGAATATGCAAGTTGCATGCCTGCACGAACATGATCCTCGCTACAAATATCCCAAAGGGGCACAACATCGGAGGCTAAGTGGGAACCACCAAAGGGAAGATCAAAAAAATTAAAATCAGCAAACCATGCGACTATTCTCCCACCACGCATGCACAAGGTCCCATCAAAGCGTGCATAACCCATGTGCTCATGAACACGAATCCATGACGGATGTCAAGCACCATCCCTAAAATCAATAGCAATGACTATGTAGTCCCCAAAAATGGCCATGCATCATGAGTCAGACAATGAGGACAAAGAAGACAAGGGAATATCAACGATGTAGGCCAATGAAATGGTTTTCTTTGCAACCATCTCCCCATTAGATACTGCGATACAAGAGGCTAAACAAAGTGACTTAACTCCAATAAATGGAAAAAACAAATGACTGCATCGCAAGTGATAGCTCACCATGCTCTCGCTCCATGTTTTCATCCACCCTAGTCTCAACAATCACCTCCTTTCCCTTGTGAGAAGTATTTGTAGCTTAGAAAAAACAAAAAAACACAATGTCACTAGTATGTAAAACAAATAATCTAAGGAAAAAGAGAGTTTAAGGCTCTTTAACAAATTATGTTTGAGATTGTTTTGAGTAACCATTTACCCGATATCACCTCATTCACTCTAGGAGGGAGAGGCACTTCGACGGATGTGCCACCAGCTCTCATAGTATCTTTCTCTCTCTCTCTCTCTCTCTCTCTCTCTCTCTCTCTCTCTCTCTCTCTCTCTCACCATGATACATGCCCAGAATCCATGTCTATACACCATGGACATGTCTCCATCTCCCAAGTAGTGAGCTTATGCATGGAAGGGGAGTACATGCATTCTTCCCTAGCAGATAGTTGTGCCCATTGCTTAGCCAAGAATGGGATCCCTGGAAGAAATCCTTTTCCAACCAAGGATATTATGAATCTAAAATAAACAAACAAAATAACATCACTACAACCTTCGTAATTATGAAAATCTTGAAATAAAAGTATGATGAGCTTGACCTATAGGCTAGCCGTTGAGATGCCATGCGTACTGTGTCCACATAAGAGTTGTTTTTGTGTGTTGCTTGAATTGACACGGTGAATTTGGACTTATATGTAAGATCTGATAGGGTGCTCTCTCATTGCTAGGCGCTCTTGCTCTTTACTATTTTTGTTTTTTTGTGAGTATAAGGCTATATATATACATTCCCTAAGATTGGAATTGAGAGGTCAGGGAAAAAGGTTGAGAGGGAAACAAGTGAATGATGGATGTCCACAAACACTCCCCCCTTCCTTGGGTAGATCATACCGTTTGAAATGAGCTTGTCACCCTTTGAAACCAATTGTTCCAGTTGGTAATAGGTGAGGATTTTTGCCAGTAGTTTTCTATTACCCTAGGTGCCTCGTCAAGTTGCAAGGGTGTTAAGGTTCTCTCCCAGGATCGAACTTGAAGTGGTTCATCAGGTGATTCTTGAACACTGGGAGGTGTGGATTCTTTTGTAGCTTCATGGAGGTCCACTACTATAGATGGAGGCTGTGTAGAAGCTTTTACCTCTATGGATGTATTACATGAGGAGCTAGAATCTTCATGGGACTCCCCCCTTCCTGAGCTAGGTGGAACAAATCGTTCTTTCTTTGGTACCCAAACTAGCTCGGGAGCGGGTGTGTAGCATTCTGTGATTTTTTCCTTTCCACAATCATTGATTCGTTTTGGAGCTACGGGATTGGGCTCACTTGGGTCAGGTGATAGGTAAGAGCACAATCTACGTTTTGGCACCCAGATTTGATCATTTCCTTGATAGTAGCCTTGGGCTTCCAATAGTCGTTTAGGGATCCATCGCAACATTTTCTTACTTTTCTTGGAGCGAGTGGTACGTTTCTTACAAGGCTTCTGTTTTTTAGCACTAGCTATGGTCACTAAAGAAGCTTTAGGGACCCACTTGTATGTTTTCTTTGTTACATTAGGATGAGTCTTGTCGGAAGCGATATGCATTGCTTGTAGCATATTTAAGGGTATAGGCATTTCATCCCCCTCAGGTGTTACCCAGGTCGTCCCCCTATTTCCCCAAGTGTCTATGGTTGATGCTAGGTGGACCCAATCCACATTGTCCGACTCAGTCATCCCAGGTAAGATATCCATATAAGGAGAATCTTTGTCAATGTCTGTATCCTTCTTACAAGTGTAACAATATTGTAATGGGGCCGAGTGAACTGTGGTGTCAGAGCGATGATCAATAATGGTTTTACTCCCTAAGGGGTGTACCTTACCAGTCACCAAATCCACTCTAAGGACAGAGTCTTGGAATTGCAAATAGACATGATTTTTAGACCAATCGTGAACCATTTGTGCTTCCCTCATGAATGGTCGTCCTAAAATCATTTCATATGACATAAGGTGTTTAGAGAAATCCATTACAATGAACGTATGTCGTACCTTGTGTCCTAGAACTTTGATCTTAAGATCCTTGAGCATCCCCATAGGTTTGGCTATGGTACCATTTGCCATCTTCACCACAATGTTAGTAACACTGAGGCGGGGTTTTCCCATGGATTCCCAACAATCTTTTGTAACGATGCTAACTCCCGCACCACCATCAAGAATTCCCTTTATAGTTAATCCCTTGGTAGTGATGAGTAGGGTCGCATTAGACTCGTCGCCTTCAAAATACTGCCCTAATTCGTTAATGGGTACCTCGATCATAGACTCGTGTCCATCTAAGTCAAGTGATTGCACATGATTTTCCTCATCAATCATAATCGAGTCAGGCCTATTTGGTTGCACAAACTGCGGTAATCCCGTTCGTAGCTCTCCGTTAAGGAATGCTCGAAGTGCAAGGAATAACTCAGGATCTCCATACAGCTTTGCTATGATCGTGGTTCGGACCTCAGAAGACATGAAGTCCACTAGTTTGGCAACATTCATTGGCGTTTTGCAGGGTGTAGGTCCTTGACTAGGAACTGGTGAGGATGGAATCTCATATTCCTCAATGGGATCAGGTATTCCTTCGTTAAACATCCTTTCCAACAAGAAAGGTGTATGCTCACTTTCTGATGTCCCGTCCTCACTCCCTTCTTGGATGATACTAGATATGGCTAACGGTCTATGGTTCATGTGGGGTGGATGAACTTGCGTGGGAAACACTGTGTCATGAATTTTGACATGCATGGGTTCTGGTTCTAGTTTCCTTTGAGTCTTCTCCACTAAACCTCTTAGATGTTTCACCTGCTCAATCTCGTCTACTGGGTTTGGGTACGTCCCAATCTTCTTTTTATGATTCTTCCCTTTTTGCCCCTGCGGTTTATCTTGGGGGTCTTGGATTGGATTTGGAAACACTTGTGGTGTTTTCAGAGGCTCTTTATGATTTTCTCTTATTCGGTTTTCATTTGGTTCCATGTTACGGTTTTCTTTGTCGGTCTTTCTCTTTGTGGTATTGGTTCTAGTCTCCATTGTCTCGACTGAATCTGAATCATCCTCGAGGTCATTCATATACACGGGGTCATCTCCTGTTCCTATGTTTGTTTTGGAACTTTGCTTTGAATTTTCCGTATTCTGCGACTTCTTCCTTCGTGTCTTCTTTTTCTTTGCTTGGATAACTGAAATGGTATCTCTCTCTTCGAGGATATGGCCTGGCCCTTGAAGCATGGACCGTGTAATCGCATAAGCGGGTGCGACGGGTGGTATTGGCGATGTCACACTAGCAATTTCGACCAAATTTAGGGGTGTGATTTTAGTCGCATTTGGGTTATAGGGGCATTGGGAAATAAGTGATCTATGCCACAACGATTACATGTGAGTATTGGCATTGCAGACGTGCTCCCTTGATTCATTTGCATCTGTGCAGCATTCTTTTGCAGCCTAATAGGGCACTCCGCTACTCGATGTGGTCCACCACACTCGTAGCATTGAAGAGGTGGCCTCCTAGCCTGGGTGTTGATATTTTGACCTCTGGATGCGAGAGCAGCAGCTTGATAAACCGGCTTGACTTGCCCCCAACAATCTTCCATGTAGTATATAGGACACTCTTCCAATGTATCAAGTCCGTAGGCAATACTAGTGTCTATTTCCTCCTCGCAGCCATCTGGATAAGCATTTGATGGCTCGCAACCCACTTGGTTCATAGGGGCGACTCTTGGATGCGGGGGCTGCGGTCCTAGCACAGGAGGT
The DNA here is from genome assembly GCF_014529385.1 of Adiantum capillus-veneris. Lineage (NCBI taxonomy): Eukaryota > Viridiplantae > Streptophyta > Polypodiopsida > Polypodiales > Pteridaceae > Adiantum > Adiantum capillus-veneris. Next base: position 28,153,880 of record NC_140957.1, read on the forward strand.
GGTAGCGGTGTAGCTTGTACAACATTTTGAGGTCTAGGGACCATGTGTTGCGGTAGTTGCTCAACAGGTGGAGCAGGCATCAATACAGGAGCTCAAGGTGCATCCGTCCAGGCTACAGGTGTTCTATTTGCCATCATACGTTTGATCATTAAACAATCCTTAGCTTGGTGACCATACCTACCACATGCGTTGCAAGTTCCATTAAATTTTACCGCTACTTCAAAGTCATCTAGGAAGTCTGTTACCAAATCCTCCCCCTTCTTTCCTTTAAATGTTGGAAATTCTACACTTGCCATGATTACTGAGAGAGAGCTAGAAAGACACACTGCTTAACTTGCAAAAGTTTTTTCTTCTTTACAAGGAGGCGTGTATACCCTCTTATACTAGGACATAGATTAAAACTTCAAACGGTACATTGCCTTGTACCAAAGGTAGGACAAATGGTTGATCTGATGCAAGAACCTCAAAAAATCGCTCCCCACCCAACATGGTGTCAATGACGTGCTGGTAGTGAGCCTTCAAATCCAGTATTACCTTGATTGAGCGTACACGTGTTGGTATGTGTGATCTGTCTTGAGGTAGGTTGTACTGATTCATGTGAAGCTTAGAGGTGCTTAGTCACTGTCCAAGCTTGTGGGAGAGGGTGGTGTTCTTTCCTGAAACAAACTCAGTAGATCCCTAGTTTCTCTAGTGAGAGTGTGAGCCAATGATTCCGTTATCTGTGCTGCAGCATCAGGTGCGACTTGAAAACTGACTGTGATAATTACCTCGGTGACTTGAGTTACCCGATTCTCAAAGTAGAATAGTGTTGATTCTCTATTGTGTAGAGCTCCTTCCATTTTGTTGTTGTGGGTTGGTTGTAGGTTGCGGACATGGTTTCGACCTTCTCCTTCTTCTTCTTGGCACTTGGCCTATGTATATCCACTGGGTTTGGCGTGTTGGTTGACTCTCCCACTGCAAATCGATTACCGTTATGCCTGGAACTCGAGCTTCGATGGAGATGCGGAGTTCGTCTAGTTGTGCTTGGAGCTCTTCTTCTTCTGTCGTCCAATTAGCAAATCCTGCTAGCCATTCATCCATTCACAATAGTTTAGGGGTTTCAGTCTTGTAAATTGAAGGGTTTCATGAAAAGATCCTCAGTGGGGGCACCAAATGACGGGAGCAAAGCGAACCCCGAACCCCGACGGCCTCTAAAACACCGGGGACTGAATGGCGCGCCTCGAGCCTGTCATGGTAAAGCAAACAGGGGGCACCACCTAGCTTCAGCGGATAGGACGCAAACAACACACCACCATAACAAAGTTTTCATCCAATAGATATGGATACTTGGGAGTAATGATGAAGAGGAAAGGGAATGAGATCAAGTGAGAGAGAGAGAGAGAGAGTGAGGGAGGGGGTATAGCGGCTTAGTACTTAGGCACCACAAAAGGATGGCGAATCCGCACACCCTTCACACATACACAAGCTCACTCCAAACACAAGACTAGGTGGCGATTCCGCACACCTCACATAGGCAAAACATTGCAAGAAAACATACTCACAAAACCTCAAGCTTTATTTAGAGAATAAGGCGATGAAATGGGGAGCATAGGGTAGGGGAATGAGAAGGGAGAGCGTGGTAGAGCACATGGCGGATAGGTGGGAGTTGATGGCGAAGACTCGCACGAGGGTTATGGCCATCATTATTCATTTAGTTTCCCTTCATCTTCCATAGCCTAAGGGTGTAGAGGTCATGCTCAAGATGAACATGGTGATTGCAGTGATGGTGATGGTGTGGGTGTGTGTGTGTGCACTAGGCACACACGGTGCATAGTGTACTCTTTGGTGATGGTGTGTGTCCTTAGTGTGATGGTGACCCCTCTTTATATAGGGGAGGAGGGGGGAGAAATTCTAGAATTTAGAAATGAAGAAATCATTATCTACATAGGCCATGTGACTGTGGGCCCCACTTGTCTGGCTGTGTGTATATGTGCCAGAACAGCAGTCTCATGAGAGAGAGACTAAGAGAGAGAGATGGTTTGATGAAAAAAAAGTGAGAGGTGACATGGAGAATAAAGTAATTACAAGAGGGGAGTGTGTTCAGAGGTGAATCTGTGTGCAGATATGTGTGAACACAAGAAAAATCAGGTAACCACCGGGTGGGGATGGGTCTGTGGGCACCTTTTTCAGTGAAATTGAGTGTGTGTGAGTGTGGGGGAGGTTATTTAGCTACAAGACAAGAGACATGGCGCCCTTTAGAAAGAGAGGGGGGTATTTGGGTCATGGGATATGATAGGAGAGAGAAAGAGGGGGTGGGGTATACTATTTTGGAAGATAGGGTAAGTTGCATGTGAGTTAGGGTGCATTATTGGTGAGTTATAATGCATTATTGGTGAGAGGTGGGGTAGCTTGAGGGGAGAGAGAAAGGAGAAAGGACAAGGGGAAGAGAGAGGGGGTTGACCTTTTGAGTGGAGGAGAGGAAAAGGGACACCCGGCGGGGCAACAGTGAAGAAAAAGGAGGCAAGGTAGGGATGGGCTACCCCGCAGGCATGAGGTGGCCTATTTTACCTTTTTTATATATTTACATAATCATACTTTATTTTTTTCTTACTTTTTCCAATGCCTTTTATCACTCCCTCCCTAAGAGGGGGTTTTCATGGGGTGGGGATGAGAGAAGAGGGGTATGGGAGCTTGGCTTGTGAAAATCCCCCATCAATAACAAGGAAGATGAGAAAAAACTAAAATAATCACAAAATACTAGCAATTCTACATCGAAGATTCTTGAAAGTCAAAAGAAACTTTACTTACATGCGATGCACATGATCTCCTTTCTTTAAACCATAAGATGCTCTAGTAATATTGTCTGCCTGAAGCAAGGAAACCCATAATAGTTTGCTCAAGACAGGAGCATCATGCATATCAATCAAGTTTAGTTTCTCAAGTGTAGCCCAACTATTAGGACCCCACTTGAATGCAAGAACTCAAACCATCCAATCTGGTCCAAGATTCGGATCAACAATATTTAGCAGCTGTGCAGTTTTTTAGGAGCAAATAAAAAACCAAGTTTGAACATCTATTACACTATGTGCAAAACACCTTTAAAATAATAATTCAACCACCTTCCCAATGCACTCTCCATATTTGAGTGCTAAATCATTCAGTATCTCCTCCTCCTCTTTTATAGTGCTTCATTTGTCATTGTGTGCCTAGCTTGCTCTATTCTTTGGCTCAATTCCTTGGACATTTGAACCTTCAACACATACTTAAAAATATATATTTGCACAAGCACATACTCTTTGGCTCAATTACTTGGATATTTTATCCTTCAACACACAATTAAAAATATATAATTTTCATAAAAAGAAAACATGAGATGGTTCTAAAAAACCAAGCTAGAGACACTTACATCGTATAAGAGCTTTCCCAAGTATCAAGAAGTAAGTGGATACCAATGCTCCACACCCTTCGAGTATTTCTTACGGAATGCATCAATCAACTTTTGATCCTTTTCTGGAAGCCCCGTTACATAGGCTTCATGATCTGCTGCATAAATGTGGGAGCAGTTGACAAGCACGTCCCTAAGATGGGTGACTACAAGATCATGTGTGTTCATGCTATTCCAAGTTCATATACAATACATACAAAGTCAGAAACATCACATAGACATTTTCTGCTAAAATATATAGAAAGTCATAAAACTTACAAATTCATTCTTTGCAAGCTACTAAGAAGAGCTATCCCTAGCACTCGTGTAGGATCAATAACTGTACAAAGCACACTATAATGTTTCTCTCGATCAATGGAGAATCTCTCTTTAATAGCAACCATCCAAGCGATCGTTCTATGATTACCCTCCCAAATGTAGAACATTTTATTAGAGAAAACTTGAAGATTTGGTCTTCTTAGAAAGCTCAATTTCAAACTCTTTATGTATATAAACCCATATTGGGTCAGAAAGAAGGTTCTCTACAAAATAGATAATCATAGACAAAAAAGCATACGCAACAACTATTTATGAGAACAACAAAAAACACCGTAGAAATAGACAGTACGAAAGATCAATAGTAGAGAAATGAAATACCTGTCACATAAGCTTTATCCTTCTTGAAATTCCAAATTGAACAATAAAAGATCCTTTTTCTTTCATGTAGCCCTCCTTTGCAAAAGCATCTTTCAATCCACTAACATCATCTCTTAAGCCTCTCACCCTTGCATAGGGGATCAGTCGTCGACATTAAGGAATTGGTGGACAATTGAACCAACTAAACACGTGAGTACATTGAAGAATATCTTGTCCTCTATGCATGTAATTATGCTCATCCCTGGTCTCAGTATCTACTGCTACTACTTCATCTCTTACGACATAAGGAACTATTTGTAAACATGCCTCTTGTGGGGCAAGAGACTCATAAACTTCATTTATGGAGCCAAGCCCCAAGTCGTAACTTTGCATCTCCTCCTCCTATGTCTCCAAACCTTTTGTCATGGCTTGACAGAGACTGCACTTATTTTATCACTACTCTTCAAGATACTAGAAGCTTGAGTTGAAGAAAGTCGTCTCCCTCTACGACCTCCTCCATGAATTGAAGAACTTGCAAAACACAACCAAAACCAATTTATTTACTTCACTGAAATTGCCTCTAGGTGTCCACGCCGACGCGGATGCCTAGATGCAATTTAGAATATCAAAAACTTTATCTTATTGAACATCCACCTAAGCATCCACGTCGGCATGGATTGCTAGAGGAAGCTTAAAGATTTTAAAAAAGCATGACCAATTATAAAATTTTATCTTGAGAAATTCCTTCTAGCCATCCATGTCGGCGTGGATGTCTTGAGGGAGCTTACTAAGTTTCATAAAGCGTGACTAAAATCACTGCAAGAATGAATCACTGCCAAAAACCAATGTCTTAAGAAACTCCTTCTAGCCATCCACGCCGGCATGGATGGCTAGAGAGAGCCAATAGAACTCTGCAAATCTGTAGAGAGAACTTATATATAGATAAATTCTCATGTTCAAAAATTCATTCTAGCCATCCACGCCGGCGTGGATGGCTACAAATACTTCTTAGAGAAGCTATGAGACATCAAAATCACAAAAGCAAAATTGGCACTAAGCTTAACGCAGGTATAGGGCATGCTTGCAGTTGAAGAGAATGCTTAACATAGGCTAATATGTTGAGGGCAAGTAGAGGGCCTTAGAGTGTGAAGCGCAATCAAGGGCGCAAGAGATGGCATGAGAGTGTCACAAGCAAGGGTGTAGGAGATGGCATAAGAGATGGCATGAGAGAAGCCCAAGAGAGGGCCTGAGAGTGGCGCCACATTTGGCATGAGAGAAGCGTAGGAGAAGGATTAAAACAGCACTATGCTCCACTGTAAGATTATAAAATTTGGTTGAAGAGGGGATTTGGGATTGGGCATGGGATATTAAAGAGGGTAGGTGAAATTTGGTTGTCATTACTATGCACGATTGATTGTCATTACTATGGCAGTGTTTCAAAAATCTTAAAACTAAAAGTAGGCTCATTTTTTTAATGTTTTAAAAACTAAAAGCATGCTCGCTTTTTAAATACTTTATATTGTATGTTGTAAATATTTTATATAGTGAATTATTTTTATTATAATATATTTTATAAAGCAATGATTGTCGTTTTTGGGAACATGAACGTGCAATCCTCCTGGCAGCTTGTGGTTATGAATAGAATTTTAAGCATACCAACCAATTCTATTTTAACCCGTTGTATCAATCTGCAGGTTGCCACTGCTTTCTAATATTTCTTACCTTCAACTCAACACACTATTAACCCATGGGGAGATGCATTACAGTTTTTGGTCCAGGGTGTGGACAAAAGCTAGTGCTTATGTTTGATACCAGAATTTATTCTTTAACAGTTGCTTCTTTGCAAGAACATTTTGAGCTTTGTGATGCTAATTTCTATCTTTGTCCACTAGCATTATTTGGACCGCAAGTCAAGGTAGAAGCTACTATATCATCAGATGGTTAATTAACTTTTATCCTTGATCATGAGCAGCACCAATTCTACAAGGTGTATGTTAGAAGTGAGGATCAGATTGATGATGGCATTGGTAGAGTTTCTCAAGAAAAGAAAGACAATAATGGCCACCTTCGTAGCAATGATATCTGAAAAGTACCTCACTCAGAGATCAATGCAAGTGTGATTGACATGATTAAGTGCATACCATTGCAAAGCAATTTATATATTGCACTCCATCAAGACAATAAAGTGGTCTCTATCAAAGTATTTATGGTTTTGTTTCATCTACGTTATATAGTTTAACCCCGTATTTGTCTATTTGCTTTGTTATCCCTTTTCACATCCAATGCAATCCATGGGCCATCTCCATGGAGGCGGTGTAGTTTTGTTCCGGTCGCCATCAAAAAATCTCCGTAGGAGCCATTTCTTGCTCCCCCTAAAAACCTTGTGAAAAGAGAATCAAACATGAATTGACTAATGGTGCAGGGTTATGTAGTAACATGATATTTTATGCAATATTGAAATTCTTAAGCATGGAGTAAGTGCAATCTCATCTTAGTTTTTCAAAGATAGAGGGCATAAATGGTGGTTGAATGTGCAAGATGCCTTTAAGTCAATTTATGCTTTGCTTGTGGTTTAGTGTGTGTGAGTACAACGTTTTCCCAACTTCATGTGTGAATGCAACTCTTCTTAATGAGTGTGTGTGAATACAATGCTTCATGTGAGAGTGCAAATATTCCTAGCATATGAAGATGGAGATTAAACTTACCTCATGAAAGGAACTTTGAAAAGAAACAAGAAGGTTAGCATCTTAATCCTCCTTACTTTCTTGGTCAAATTGATGGTGGGAGCTTGAAAGAGGTTGAGCTTCTCCTTCCCTTTTCTTGACTTCCTTTGTCAGATTGATGGTGGTTGCTTGGGAGGGGTTGATCTTCATGTTCATGTCAATTGAAGAGTAATTGAAGATTTGAGTGGGCAAAAGTTGGCAAGGGAAAGGGAGGAGCTTGATGGTGCAATGAAGATAGAGAGCTTCATGCACCACAATTATGCCCGTAACATAACTAAATGAAAGCACTAACTTGTCCTTGGCCTCAATCCCAAGACCTCAGACATCTTCGAAGGTGGAGAGAGCTAGCAAGGAATGAGGGTAGGGAAGAGGAAGAAGAAGTAACTTACGAGAAATAAATAATCTCCTCACTTGTATTACTCTTGTAGCTTAGCATAGCATAGTATCATAGTAATGGAGATGAAGAAGATGGAAAGCTTGCACTTTAGAGCATGGCTCTTGGTTGGATTTGCATTCCATAGCCAAGAGTTGTTGGTGTAGGCTCTCAAATTCTCGAGCTTGGAGAAGGAGATGGAGTTCTTGCTCAACACACCATGAGAATGAGTGTGTGTGTGTGTGTGTGAGTGAGAGAGAGAGACTATATGGTCAAGCTACCCCCCTCCTTGCTTGGACCGACCCCTCTTCCTAGATCAAGCTTGAAGTTGATTGGACATTCTCTAGACTAGCCAATCACATGCATTAGACATATCAAACAACCATGGTAGCACTTGGACAAGTGTGCTCCTTTCCCCTCTTTCAGAGAGAGGGCTTGAAAAATGCTTGAAAAATGAGTTAAATAAAATAAATTCTCATTGGACCCCTTTAGAGGTCAACCAATAGGCTTTAGGCACTACATGAGGCAGCATGTGTAGGTGCTTGACATGTGTCCTTGTTGCCTCTTAGGTCTTGGGCTTGCCTTGAGTGAGTATGTGTGTGTTCTCTCTCAATCCCCTAGCTTTATGGCTCGCCCCCCTTCTTGTAGGGATCATGTCGACTTTGGAACACCTCACCCACTTGAGTTCCTTAATCATGAAGCCCCTCAAGCACCTTAGTCTCATAAAACATGACAAGCACCTCAAGTACCTTAATCATCAAGCATGACAAGCACCTCAAGAACCCTAGTCAACAAGCACCACAAGCACCTCAAGAACCTTATTCAGCAAGCGCGACAAACACCTCAAGCTCAGCCCTAAGGTCTAAGGGCTTTTACTCGGGGGGTTCACTATGTGTAAAACTACCATATCACATGCGTTCAAGACATGTTTGTAAAACCCCTTATCTGTGAATTTTGTTAGGAATATAGTGTACCATTTTCCTTTAAAATCTGTAAGTTTTTTTCAAATTTGAAAAGATAATTCCCTTTTGTATATATATTTCTGTAAGTTTCAAGAACTTTAAATACCCTTCTGTTGAACTCACATGATAGGTTACATTTTTATTAGGTGACCTCCCCGGGGGCTTTTAACACTAACCTTTGGAGGTCTTTAATGAAGCTAACCCTAAGGTCTTTCAAGCTCCATTAGATAGCATTACTCTTTGACATACCATCTTTTATTTGGACCCATTAACTTTGGTCCCAAGCTGAGATAGATCCATAAGCTCATGTCTATATTCTAACTCTTGGTCTCGTTTATTCTCCCACATTAAATGATCATTTTAATATGAGAAAATCATTTGGGTTAGTTAGATATTAGATTTTATGACATTACCTCTTTTGAAATCATAGTCATACTTGACTATGAGGTGGAGAAGATAAAGCCTTAGTCATTAGTCTATGTGTCTTAGTGGGTAGAGGATCCCCTTTTACCCTACGACATCATTCCAGAATGGATGACTAATCCATTTGGTGCTTGGGAGACTTAGCTGCCTACAATCTTTTCTGCTCTTGAGTCCATATCATATTCCCAAACTAGAGTGACAAATTTTACTTGTTGTTTGAGAGACGTCGTCATCACAAACATGATTCTAAGCATGCATAACATTTAAATTTGTGCACAATAAAAAGGCCATTGATCACTAAAAAGAAACATTTACATTTGGTTATTCTAATGTAGCATTGTAAGCATTAACAAGGTTCATAATATTCTTAAGTTGTGTTGCTTGCATCCATCTAGCATCTTCAAATGGATAGTTTTTGAACTTAATAAGATACCGTTGGATAATCTTACCATGTCTTGGTACCTTATCTTCTGTTAAGTATAGAGCCTAATTTACCCCTTATAATTTTATGTATTAAAAATTCACATTTGTAAGGTCCCCCATTATGAGGAGAAGCCATCGTTCGTGAAGAATAACACTCATCGAAAACCAAAATTTTCACGGCTAGCCAGAATATTCCTCTTCGCCAAAATATTATGGCTGGACGGCGGCTAAAAAGTGGTCAAAAAATGGCCAATCGGTTGGTCGGTGGTCGGAAGTCAATGGCCGGTGGCCGATTTCAAAGACGGACTTGTCTTCTCAAGGGCGGCCACACATGGGTGGATTGGAGAGTCCAATTTGGACTTGCCTACACAAGGGCGGCTACACACAGCTACCTCTCATGAGAGAGGGCAGCCCTTTTAACCTATAAAAGGAGGCCATTTCTGCACACATATCAGAGTGTGAAGTTGATGCAACAAGATGGTTGTGGGTGGTGAGAATGAAGCAAGGCGAGAGCTCTATTAAGGGTATAATCCCTTTGTAACCTACTTCTTATTTGAAGTACTTAAGCCATTGAGTGGCTGCTTTCCCATGGATGTAGCCCACATTGGGTGAACCAAGTATATCGTGTGCGCTCTCACTCTCTCTCTACTCTATAATCTCTCGTGTGTGAAAATTTGTCTCTCTCCATTAAGTAAGCTACTCAAATATTTATTTAGTTACGTACTATTTTCCAACAATTGGTATCAGAGCAAAAGGTTTGCTCGTAGCTAAAGTATCTCAAGGAAAGTATTTCTTGAATTGAGTGGGAGTAATGGCGGAGGAAGGGAAGCTCAAATTTGAGAAGTTTAATGGCAAGAACTACCAACACTAGAAGATGCAGATTGAAGACTATCTCTATGAGAAGGACCTTTATTTGCCACTAGGCGGTCTTGCAAAGAAGCCCGCAACAATGGTAGATGAAGCATGGATTGTCCTTCATCAAAAGGCATTAGGAACAATCCATCTAATCTTCGTGTCAACGGTGGCCTTCAACGTTTTAGAGATGAGACCACAGAGGACTTGATGAAGTCACTTGACGGCCTCTACGAGAAACCATCAGCATCTAATAAGGTATTTCTCATGAAGCGCTTGTTCAATCTAAAGATGGCACAAAATGCTTTAGTTACAGTACACCTAAATGACTTTAACACCGGCATAAGTCAACTTCAATTGGTGAAAATCAATCTCAATGATGAAGTGCGAGCTCTCCTTAAACTATCATCTCTAGCAAAAAGTTGGGACAGCCTTGTGATGGTTGAAGTAATTCTATGTTTGGCACAAATACTCTTAAGTTTGATGATGTTGTGGGTGTTCTCCTAAACAAAGAAATGCAAAGGAGAAGCACAGAAGAATCATCAAGTGTTGCACTATCAGTGGAAACTAGAGGAAGGCCTAAGGGGAGGTTCAAAAACCAAAAGGGTCGTGATCACTCAAGGAGGAGCAAGTCACGCACAAAGTCAGTTCTTGAATGTTGGAATTGCAGCAAGAAGGGCCACATCAAGAAGGATTGCTGATCCCAGAAGAAGAAGGAGTCGGAGTCTCAAGACAACAAGCCAACATCAGAGGCCAGTGTGGTAGATAAAGTAGAGCAAGAAGATGCTCTAATTCTCTCATTGGACAATGTGTCTAATTCCTAAAAAGTAGATTCTAGGGCTTCATTCCATGCGACACCACACAAGCAGCATTTCCAGGATTACACCAAAGGTAATTTTGGGTATGTATACTTGGGAGATGATGAAGCTTGTGAAGTTGTTGGTAAAGGTATAGTTTGTGTCAAAACTGCTAATAAAAATAAATGGAAGCTTAAAGATGTTAGGCATGTTCCTTCTCTTTGCAAGAATTTAATCTCTATAGGACAATTGGACGATAAATCTCACAACATTGCATTTGGAAACAAACGGTGGAAGATCTCAAAGGGATCTTTGGTGGTTTCCAAAGGAGAAAAGGTTGGTACACTTTACTTGTGTACTATTAATACACAAAGTTCAACTTGTGCAATAGCTACAGAAGTCGACAATGCGGTGTGGCCCTATCGACTCGGGCGTATGAGTGCCAAAGGAATGCAAATCCTTCAATCAAAGAAGATTCTACCAGGTTTGAAAGAAGTGGACTTAGAGTTTTGTGAAGACTGTGTTTACGGTAAACAAAAGAGGGTAAATTTTCAAAAATCAACAAATGAAAGAAAAAATTAAAAACTTGAGTTGGTTCATTCTGATGTTTGGGGTCCTTCAAGTACACCATCAATTGGTCGCTCATTGTACTATGTAACATTCATAGACGATGCGACTAGGAAAACATGGGTTTATGAAATGAAGAATAAATCCGATGTGTTTTTTTCACATTGCAAAGGTAGAAAGCCTTTGTGGAGAACGAAGCAGGTACCAAGGTTAAATGCCTCAGGTCTGACAATGGAGGCAAATATTGCAACCAATATTTTGAAAGCTTTTGTGCTAGCAATGGCATTCAGAGGCAAAAGACAACCCCAAGGACATCTCAACAAAATGGGATTTTGGAAAGGATTAACAGGACAATCATGGAGCGAGCACAAAGCATGCAGCTATATGCAGGCCTATCACTTGAGCTTTGGGCGAAAGCTGTAAGTACGTATGTATACTTAATCAACCGGTCACCCTCAACTACATTGGATGGGGGAGTTCCAGAGGAGGTGTGGACAGGTAAACACGTGAATTATTCATTTCTCAAAGTGTTTGGGTGTGAGGCTTTCATGTACATAGATAGAAGCCTAAGGTCAAAGCTAGATGCAAAGTCCAAAAAGTGTTTCTTCATCGGCTATGGAGAAGGTGACTTTGGGTATCGCCTATGGAATCCTGAAGATGGTAAAATCTTTAGGAGTAGCGATGCAATTTTAACAGACAAAATATGTACAAAGATTACTTGGAAAGAAAACTGTTTGGAGGTGATAACAACATACAAGTGCCCACCTAGCCAAGGCGCCCGTTGGGTCAGCCAGCCAAAGTTTTGATGTGGTCACATTATTTTTCCGATGTTTAATACATCAAACCCTGTAAAAGCCTAATGACAACCGTCTATGTCAAGTCTAAGTCAAAGATGTAATTTTTCCAATGATGTATGTAAAGGTCCATGAGAAGTTGGCCACTAGCCACTTTAGAAATCCCTAGGTATATAATACACTAAGGTTAGTGGGAAAAGGAGATTATTTTTGAAGATAAGTGACTATTGCGTTACGCACAGAGAACTACCTCTTTGCTCCAACTTGTAATCATCGCTTTTGTGGCTACGGTAATCCAAATTCAGTTTTGTTTTTTGCTTTGTGTTCCTCTTACTTTGCTCTTTCATTCAAGTGTAAGCATTCAAGATTTGGTGAAGGTTTCAAACGCATCTGTTTAGGCCTTAAATCGCTGTTTTGAGTGTTTATATGCGTATTTTATGTTGTTTTGACCCTAGGAGAGGCTTTAGGGACCCAAAAACGACCCTTTAGGGTCATTCGTTTACTGTTTTTGCGTACTTTGGGATGAACGATCGCGATCCATGTACCTCTCCAGAATGCTGTGATAGTGATAGGATATGTTCTTGATAGTCCTCTGTAGCTTCCCTACAAGTTTCATGCGATTCCGATATGATTTGCATGGTGAACGGGCATGATGACTGTAGAGCTGTGTAGAAGGATAT